>NW_027417402.1:0-60318 GCF_009905375.1 Apium graveolens
GACGCGAATTCAATTTCATAAATCCATAGGGACAATTATGAAAAGAAATCAAAAACGCCGCCTCCAATTTTTGCTCCCTACCTCGTGTACCACCCCCTACGAAGATTATTCGGAAACCGAGTTTCCATTCGTTTCAGCTCCGATTCACTTCTGGACGACCCCGACTGGACGCGAATGCAATTTCATAAATCCATAGGGACAAATTATGAAAATAAATCCAAAACGGGCCACCTCAATTTTTGCTCCATACCTCGTGTACTACCCCCTACGAGGATTATTCGGAAACCGAGTTCCATTCGTTTAGCTCCGATTCCTTCCCGGACGACCCCCGAATGGACCGATGCAATTTCATAAATCCATAGGGACAAATTATGAAAAGAATTCCAAAAACGGGCCGCTCAATTTTTGCTCAATACCTCGTGTACTACCCCCTACGAGGATTATTCGGAAACCGAGTTCCATTCGTTTCAGCTCCGTTCACTTCCGGACGACCCAATGGACGCGAATGCAATATTATAAATCCATAGGGACAAATTATGAAAAGAAATCGGAAACATGGGCACCTCAATTTTTGCTCCATACCTCGTGTACTACCCCTTACGAGGATTATTCGGAAAACCGAGTTCCATTCGTTTCAGCTCCGATTCACTTCCGGATGACCCCATATATGCGGAGATGCATTTCATATATTCATAGGGACAAATTTGAAAGGAAATCGAAAAAACGGGCCACCTCAATTTTTCTCCATACCTCGTGTACTACCCCTACGAGGATTATTCGGAAACCGAGTTCCATTCGTTTAGCTCCGATTCACTTCCGGACGGACCCCGATGGACGCAAATGCAATTTCATAAATCCTAGGGACAAATTAAAAAGAATCCAAAAAACGGGCCGCCTCAATTTTGCGCCATACCTCGTGTACTACCCCCTACGAGATTTTTCGAAACCTAGTTTCATTCGTTTCAGTTCCGATTCATTTCCGGATACCCCAATGGACGCGGATGAATTTCATAAATCCATAGGGACAAATTATGAAAATAATCCAAAAAACGGGCCACCTCTATTTTGCTCCATACCTCGTGTACTACCCCCTACGAGGATCATTCGGAAAACCGAGTTCCATTCGTTTCAAGCCTCCGATTCACTTCGGACGACCCCGAATGGAGGCGAATGCAATTTCATTAATCCATAGGGACAAATTATGAAGAGAATTCCAAAATAGGGCCGCCTCAATTTTTTCTCAATACCTCGTGTACTGCCCCCTACGAGGATTATTCGAAACCGAGTTCCATTCGTTCAGCTCCGATTCACTTCCGGACGACCCCGAATGGACGCGAATGCAATTTCATAAATCCATAGGGACAAATTATGAAAAGAAATCGAAAAAACGGGTCGTCTCAATTTTGCTGCATACCTCGTGTACTACCCCTTACGAGTATTATTCGGAAACCGAGTTCCATTCGTTTCAGCTTCGATTCACTTCCGGATGACCCCAATGGACGCGGATGCAATTTCATAAATTCATAGGGACAAATTATGAAAGGAATCAAAAAAACGGGCCACCTGAAATTTTTCTCCATACCTCGTGTACTACCTCCTACGATATTATTCGGAAACCGAGTTCCATTCGTTTCAATCTCCGATTCACTTTCGGACGACCCCTAATTGAGGCGAATGCAATTTCATAAATCCATAGGGACAAATTATGAAAGAATTCCAAAAAACGGGCCGCCTCAATTTTTGCTCCATACCTCGTGTACTACTACCCCCTACGACATTATTCGGAAACCGAGTTCCATTCGTTTAAGCTCCGATTCACTTCCGGACGACCCCGAATGGACGCGAATGCAATTTCATAAATCCATAGGGACAAATTATGAAAATAAATCCAAAAAATGGGCCACCTCAATTTTTTCTCCATACCTCGTGTACTACCCCTCACGAGGATTATTCGGAAACCGAGTTCCATTCGTTTCAGCTCTGATTCACTTCCGGACGACCCCGAATGGACGCAGATGCAATTTCATAAATCCATAGGGACAAATTAGGAAAAGAAATCCAAAAAAATGGGCCGCCTCAATTTTTCTCCATACCTCGTGTACTACCCCCTACGAGGATTATTCGAAACCGAGTTCCATTCGTTTCAGCTCCGATTCACTTTCGGACGACCCCGAATGGAGGCGAATGCAATTTCATAAATCCATAGGGACAAATTATGAAAAGAATTCCAAAAAACGGGCCGCCTCAATTTTTGCTCCATACCTCGTGTACTGCCCCCTACGTCGATTATTCGGAAACCAAGTTCCGTTCGTTTCAGCTCCGATTCACTTCTGGACGACCTCGACTGGACGCGAATGCAATTTCATAAATCCATAGGGGACAAATTATGAAATAAATCCAAAAAACGGGCCACCTCAATTTTTGCTCCATACCTCGTGTACTACCCCCTACGAGGATTATTCGGAAACCGAGTTCCATTCGTTAAAGCTTCCGATTCACTTCCGGACGACCCCGAATGGACACGAATGCAATTTCATAAATCCATAGGGAAAAATTATGAAAAGAATTCCAAAAAACGGGCCGCCTCAATTTTTGCTCAATACCTCGTGTACTACCCCCTACGAGGATTATTCGGAAATCGAGTTCCATTCGTTTCAGCTCCGATTCACTTCCGGATGACCCCGAATGGACGCGAATAGCAATTTCATAAATCCATAGGGACAAATTATGAAAAGAAATCGAAAAAATGGGTCGCCTCAATTTTTGCTCCATACCTCGTGTACTACCCCTTACGAAGATTATTCGGAAACCGAGTTCCATTCGTTTCAGCTCCGATTCCTTCTGGACGACCCCGACTGGACGCGAATGTAATTTCATAAATCCATAGGGATAAATTATGAAAATAAATCCAAAAAACGGGCCACCTCAATTTTTGCTCCATACCTCGTGTACTACCCCCCTACGAGGATTATTCGGAAACCGAGTTCCATTCGTTTAAGCTCCGATTCACTTCCGGACGACCCCGAATGGACACGAATGCAATTTCATAAATCCATAGGGACAAATTATGAAAAGAATTCCAAAAAACGGGCCGCTTCAATTTTTGCTCAATACCTCATGTACTACCCCCTACGAGGATTATTCGGAAACCGAGTTCCATTCGTTTCAGCTCCGATTCACTTCCGGACGACCCCGAAAGGACGCGAATGCAATATTATAAATCCATAGGGACAATTATGAAAAGAAATCGAAAAAATGGGTCACCTCAATTTTTGCTCCATACCTCGTGTACTACCCCCTACGAGGATTATTCGAAAACCGAGTTCCATTCGTTTCAGCTCCGATTCACTTTCGGACGACCCCGAATGGCGGCGAATGCAATTTCATAAATCCATAGGGACAAATTATGAAAAGAATTCCAAAAAACGGGCCGCCTCAATTTTTGCTCCATACCACGTGTACTACCCCCTACGTCGATTATTCGGAAACCAAGTTCCGTTCGTTTCAGCTCCGATTCACTTCTGGACGACCTCGACTGGACGCGAATGCAATTTCATAAATCCATAGGGACAAATTATGAAAATAAATCCAAAAAACGGGCCACCTCAATTTTTGCTCCATACCTCGTGTACTACCCCCTACGAGATTATTCGGAAACCGAGTTCCATTCGTTTAAGCTCCGATTCACTTCCGGACGACCCCGAATGGACACGAATGCAATTTCATAAATCCATAGGGAAAAATTATGAAAAGAATTCCAAAAAACGGGCCGCCTCAATTTTTGCTCAATACCTCGTGTACTACCCCCTACGAGGATTATGTCGGAAATCGAGTTCCATTCGTTTCAGCTCCGATTCACTTCCGGATGACCCCGAATGGACGCGAATGCAATTTCATAAATCCATAGGGACAAATTATGAAAGAAATCGAAAAAATGGGTCGCCTCATTTTTGCTCCATACCTCGTGTACTACCCCTTACGAAGATTATTCGGAAACCGAGTTCCATTCGTTCAGCTCCGATTCACTTCTGGACGACCCCGACTGGACGCGAATGTAATTTCATAAATCCTAGGGATAATTATGAAAATAAATCCAAAAAAACGGGCCACCTCAATTTTTGCTCCATACCATCGTGTACTACCCCCTACGAGGATTATTCGGAAACCGAGTTCCATTCGTTTAAGCTCCGATTCACTTCCGGACGACCCCGAATGGACACGAATGCAATTTCATAAATCCATAGGGACAAATTATGAAAAGAATTCCAAAAAACGGGCCGTTTCAATTTTTGCTCAATACCTCATGTACTACCACCCCTACGAGGATTATTCGGAAAACCGAGTTCCATTCGTTTCAGCTCCGATTCACTTCCGGACGACCCCGAAAGGACGCGAATGCAATATTATAAATCCATAGGGACAAATTATGAAAAGAAATCGAAAAAATGGGTCACCTCAATTTTGCTCCATACCTCGTGTACTACCCCCTACGAGGATTATTCGAAAACCGAGTTCCATTCGTTTCAGCTCCGATTCACTTTCGGACGACCCCGAATGGCGGCGAATGCAATTTCATAAATCCATAGGGACAAATTATGAAAAGAATTCCAAAAAACGGGCCGCCTCAATTTTTGCTCCATACCACGTGTACTACCCCCTACGTCGATTATTCGGAAACCAAGTTCCGTTCGTTTCAGCTCCGATTCACTTCTGGACGACCTCGACTGGACGCGAATGCAATTTCATAAATCCATAGGGACAAATTATGAAAATAAATCCAAAAAACGGCCACCTCAATTTTGCTCCATACCTCGTGTACTACCCCCTACGAGGATTATTCGGAAACCGAGTTCCATTCGTTTAAGCTCCGATTCACTTCCGGACGACCCCGAATGGACACGAATGCAATTTCATAAATCCATAGGGAAAAATTATGAAAAGAATTCCAAAAAACGAGCCGCCCTCAATTTTGCTCAATACCTCGTGTACTACCCCTCTACGAGGATTATTCGGAAACCGAGTTCCATTCGTTTCAGCTCCGATTCACTTCCGGATGACCCCGAATGGACGCGAATGCAATTTCATAAATCCATAGGGACAAATTATGAAAAGAAATCGAAAAAATGGGTTGCCTCAATTTTTGCTCCATACCTCGTGTACTACCCCTTACGAGGATTATTCGGAAACCGAGTTCCATTCGTTTCAGCTCCGATTCACTTCCGGATGACCCCAAATAGACGCGAATGCAATTTCATATATTCATAGGGACAAATTATGAAAGGAAATCGAAAAAACGGGCCACCTAAAATTTTTCTCCATACCTCGTGTACTACCCCTTATGAGGATTATTCGGAAACCGAGTTCCATTCGTTTCAGCTCCGATTCACTTCCGGATGACCCCAAATAGACCGGATGCAATTTCATAAATCATAGGGACAAATTATGAAAGGAAATTGAAAAAAAAAACGGGCCACCTGAAATTTTTCCTCCATACCTCGTGTACTACCTCCTACGAGGATTATTCGGAAACCGAGTTCCATTCCTTTTAGCTCCGATTCACTTCCATACGACCCCGAATGGATGTGAAAGCAATTTCATAAATCCATAGGGACAAATTATGAAAAGAATTCCAAAAAACGGGCCACCTCAATTTTTGCTCCATACCTTGTGTACTACCCCCCTACGAGGATTATTCGAAAACCGAGTTCCATTCGTTTAAGCTCCGATTCACTTCCGGACGACCCCGAATGGACACGAATGCAATTTCATAAATCCATAGGGACAAATTATGAAAAGAATTCCAAAAAAATGGCCGCCTTAATTTTTGCTCAATACCTCGTGTACTACCCTCCTACGAGGATTATTCGGAAACCGATTTCCATTCGTTTCAGCTCCGATTCACTTCCGGACGACCCCGAATGGACGCGAATGCAATTTCATAAATCCATAGGGACAAATTATGAAAATAAATCCAAAAAACGGGCCACCTCTATTTTTGCTCCATACCTCGTGTACTACCCCCTACGAGGATTACTTCGGAAACCGAGTTCCATTCGTTTAAGCTCCGATTCATTTCCGGACGACCCCGAATGGACGCGAATGCAATTTCATAAATTCATAGGGACAAATTATGAAAAGAATTCCAAAAAACGGGCCGCCTCAATTTTTGCTCCATACCTCGTGTACTACCCCTACGAGGATTATTCGGAAACCGAGTTCCATTCGTTTGAGCTCCGATTCACTTCCGGACGACCCCGAATGGACGCGAATGCAATTTCATAAATCCATAGGGACAAATTATGAAAAGAAATCAAAAAAATGGGCCGCCTCATTTTTGCTCCATACCTCAGTGTACCTACCCCCTACGAAGGATTATTCGGAAACCGAGTTCCATTCGTTTCAGCTCTGATTCACTTCCGGACGACCCCGAATGGACGCAGATGCAATTTCATAAATCCATAGGGACAAATTATGAAAAGAATCCAAAAAACGGGCCGCCTCAATTTTTGCTCCATACCTCGTGTACTACCCCCTACGAGGATTATTCGGAAACCGAGTTCCATTCGTTTCAGCTCTGATTCACTTCCGGATGACCCCGAATGGACGCGAATGAAATTTCATAAATCCATAGGGACAAATTAGGAAAAGAAATCCAAAAAAACGGGCCGCCTCAATTTTTTGCTCCATACCTCATGTACTACCCCCTATGAGGATTATTCGGAAACCGAGTTCCATTCGTTTCAGCTCCGATTCACTTCGGACGACCCCGAATGGACGCGAATGCAATTTCATAAATCCATAGGGACAAATTATGAAAATAAATCCAAAAAACGGGCCACCTCTATTTTTGCTCCATACCTCGTGTACTACCCCCTACGAGGATTATTCGGAAACCGAGTTTCATTCGTTTAGCTCCGATTCACTTCCGGACGACCCCGAATGGACGCGAATGCAATTTCATAAATTCATAGGGACAAATTATGAAAAGAATTCCAAAAAACGGGCCGCCTCAATTTTTGCTCCATACCTCGTGTACTACCCCCTACGAGGATTATTCGGAAAACCGAGTTTCCATTCGTTTGAGCTCCGATTCACTTCTCGGACGACCCCGAATGGACGCGAATGTCAATTTCATAAATCCATAGGGACAAATTATGAAAAGAAATCAAAAAAACGGCCGCCTCAATTTTTGCTCCATACCTCACGTGTACCACCCCCTACGAAGATTATTCGGAAACCGAGTTCCATTCGTTTCAGCTCCTGATTCACTTCCGGACGACCCCGAATGGACGCGAATGCAATTTCATAAATCCATAGGGACAAATTATGAAAAGAATCCAAAAAACGGGCCGCCTACAATTTTTGCTCCATACCTCGTGTACTACCCCCTACGAGGATTATTCGGAAACCGAGTTCCATTCGTTTCAGCTCCGATTCACTTCCGGACGACCCCGAATGGACGCGAATGCAATTTCATAAATCCATAGGGACAAATTATGAAAAGAAATTCCAAAAAATGGGCCGCCTCAATTTTTGCTCCATACCTCGTGTACTACCCCCTACGAGCGATTATTCGGAAAACCGAGTTCCATTCGTTTCAGCTCCGATTCACTTCCGGACGACCCCGAATGGACGCGAATGCAATTTCATAAATCCATAGGGACAATTATGAAAAGAAATCCAAAAAATGGGCCGCCTCAATTTTTGCTCCAGACCTCGTGTACTACCCCCTACGAGGATTATTCGGAAAACCGAGTTCCATTCGTTTCAGCTCCGATTCACTTCCGGACGACCCCGAATGGACAGCGAATGCAATTTCATAAATCCATAGGGACAAATTATGAAAAGAATCCAAAAAACGGGCCGCCTCAATTTTTGCTCCAGACCTCAGTTACTACCCCCCTACGAGGATTATTCGGAAAACCGAGTTCCATTCGTTTCAGCTCCGATTCACTTCCGACGACCCCGAATGGACGCGAATGCAATTTCATAAATCCATAGGGACAAATTATGAAAAGAAATCGAAAAAATGGGCCGCCTCAATTTTTGCTCCAGACCTCGTGTACTACCCCCTACGAGGATTATTCGAAACCGAGTTCCATTCGTTTCAGCTCCGATTCACTTCCGGACGACCCCGAATGGACGCGAATGCAATTTCATAAATCCATAGGGACAAATTATGAAATGAAATCCAAAAAAGGGGCCGCCTCAATTTTTGCTCCATACCTCGTGTACTACCCCCTACGAGGATTATTCGGAAACCGAGTTCCATTCGTTTCAGCTCCGATTCACTTCCGGACGACCCCTAATGGACGCGAATGCAATTTCATAAATCCATAGGGACAAATTATGAAAAGAATCCAAAAAAACGGGCCGCCTCAATTTTTGCTCCATACCTCGTGTACTACCCCTACGAGGATTATTCGGAAACCGAGTTCCATTCGTTTCAGCTCCGATTCACTTCCGGACGACCCCGAATGGACGCGAATGCATTTCATAAATCCATAGGACAAATTATGAAAAGAAATCCAAAAAAACGGGCCGCCTCAATTTTTGCTCCAGACCTCGTGTACTACCCCCTACGAGGATTATTCGGAAAACCGAGTTCCATTCGTTTCAGCTCCGATTCACTTCCGGACGACCCCGAATGGACGCGAATGCAATTTCATAAATCCCATAGGGACAAATTATGAAAAGAATCCAAAAAACGGGCCGCCCTACATTTTTCTCCATACCTCGTGTACTACCCCCTACGAGGATTATTCGGAAACCGAGTTCCATTCGTTTCAAGCTCCGATTCACTTCGGACGACCCCGAATGGAGGCGAATGCATTTCATAATCCATAGGGAAAAATTATGAAAAGAATCCAAAAAAAGGGGCCGCCTCAATTTTTGCTTCCATACGTCCGTGTACATACCCCCTACGAGGATTATTCGAAAATCGAGTTCCATTCGTTTCAGCTCCGATTCACTTCCGGACGACCCCGAATGGACGCGAATGCAATTTCATAAATCCTAAGGGACAAATTATGAAAATAAATCCAAAAAACGGGCCACCTCAATTTTTGCTCCATACCTCGTGTACTACCCCTTACAGGATTATTCGAAACCGAGTTCCATTCGTTTCAGCTCTGATTCACTTCCGGACGACCCCGAATGGACGCGGATGTCAATTTCATAAATCCATAGGGACAAATTATGAAAATAAATCCAAAAAACGGGCCACCAATTTTTGCTCCATACCTCGTGTACTACCCCCTACGAGGATTATTCGGAAACCGAGTTCCATTCGTTTCAGCTCCGATTCACTTCCGGACGACCCCGAATGGACGCGAATGCAATTTCATAAATCCATAGGGACAAATTAGAAAAGAATCCAAAAAACGGGCCGCCTCAATTTTTCTCCATACCTCTGTACTACCCCCTACGAGGATTATTCGAAACGAGTTCCATTCGTTTCAACTCCGATTCACTTCGGACGACCCCGAATGGCGAATGCAATTTCATAAATCCATAGGGACAATTATGAAAAGAATCCAAAAAACGGGCCGCCTCAATTTTTGCTCCATACCTCGTGTACTACCCCCTACGAATTATTCGGAAACCGAGTTCCATTCGTTTCAGCTCCGATTCACTTCCGGACGACCCCGAATGGACGCGAATGCAATTTCATAAATCCATAGGGACAAATTATGAAAATAAATCCAAAAAATGGGCCACCTCAATTTTTGCTCCATACCTCGTGTACTACCCCCTACGAGGATTATTCGGAAACCGAGTTCCATTCGTTTAAGCTCCGATTCACTTCCGGACGACCCCGAATGGACCGAATGCAATTTCATAAATCCATAGGGACAAATTATGAAAAGAATTCCAAAAAACGGGCCGCCTCAATTTTTGCTCCATACTTCGTGTACTACCCCCTACGAGGATTATTCGGAAACCGAGTTCCATTCGTTTCAGCTCCGATTCACTTCCGGACGACCCCAAATGGACGCGAATGCAATTTCATAAATCCATAGGGACAAATTATGAAAGAATCAAAAAAAGGGGCCGCCTCAATTTTTGCTCCATACCTCGTGTACTACCCCCTACGAGGATTATTCGGAAACCGAGTTCCATTCGTTTCAGCTCCGATCACTTCTGGACTGACCCCGAATGACGCGAGATGCAATTTCATAATCCATAGGGACAAATTATGAAAAGAAATCCAAAAAACGGGCCGCCTCAATTTTTCTCCAGACCTCGTGTACTACCCCCTACGAGGATTATTCGGAAACCGAGTTCCATTCGTTTCAGCTCCGATTCACTTCCGGACGACCCCCGAATGGACGCGAATGCAATTTCATAAATCCATAGGGACAAATTATGAAAAGAAATCCAAAAAAATGGGTCAGCCTCAATTTTTGCTCCATACCTCGTGTACTACCCCCTACGAGGAATTATTCGGAAAACCGAGTTCCATTCGTTTCAGCTCCGATTCACTTCCGGAACGACCCCGAATGGACGCGAATGCAATTTCATAAATCCATAGGGACAAATTATGAAAAGAAATCCAAAAAACGGGCCGCCTCAATTTTGCTCCAGACCTCGTGTACTACCCCCTACGAGGATTATTCGGAAACCGAGTTCCATTCGTTTAGCTCCGATTCACTTCCGGACGACCCCGAATCGACGCGAATGCAATTTCATAAATCCATAGGGACAAATTATGAAAGAATTCCAAAAACGGGCCGCCTCAATTTTTGCTCATACCTCGTGTACTACCCCCTACGAGGATTATTCGGAAACCGAGTTCCATTCGTTTCAGCTCCGATTCACTTCCGGACGACCCCGAATGGACGCGAATGCAATTTCATAAATCCATAGGGACAAATTATGAAAAGAAATCCAAAAAACGGGCCGCCTCAATTTTTGCTCCATACCTCGTGTACTACCCCCTACGAGGATTATTCGGAAACCGAGTTCCAATTCGTTTCAGCTCCGATTCACTTCCGGACGACCCCGAATGGACGCGAATGCAATTTCATAAATCCATAGGGACAAATTATGAAAAGAATTCGAAAAAACTGGGTCGCCTCAATTTTTGCTCATACCTCGTGTACTACCCCTACGAGGATTATTCGGAAACCGAGTTCCATTCGTTTCAGCTCCGATTCACTTCCGGACGACCCCGAATGGACGCGAATGCAATTTCATAAATCCATAGGGACAAATTATGAAAAGAAATCCAAAAACGGGCCGCCTCAATTTTTGCTCCATACCTCGTGTACTACCCCTTACGAGGATTATTCGGAAACCGAAGTTCCATTCCGTTCAGCTCCGATTCACTTCGTGGACGACCCCGAATGGACGCGAATGCAATTTCATAAATCCATAGGGACAAATCATGAAAAGAAATCCAAAAATACGGGCCGCCTCAATTTTTGCTCCATACCTCGTGTACTACCCCCTACGAGGATTTATTCGAAACCTGAGTTCCATTCGTTTCAGCTCCGATTCACTTCCGGACGACCCCGAATGGACGCGAATGCAATTCATAAATCCATAGGGACAAAAATTATGAAAAGAAATCCAAAAAACGGGCCGCCTCAATTTTTGCTCTATACCTCGTGTACTACCCCCTACGAGGATTATTCGGAAACCGAGTTCCATTCGTTTCAGCTCCGATTCACTTCCGGACGACCCCGAAATGGACGCGAATGCAATTTCATAAATCCATAGGGACAAATTATGAAAAGAAATCCAAAAAACGGGGCCGCCTCAATTTTTGCTCCGACCTCGTGTACTACCACCCTACGAGGATTATTCGAAAACCGAGTTCCATTCGTTTCAAGCTCCGATTCACTTTCCGGACGACCCCGAATGGACGGCGAATGCATTTTCATAATCCTAGGGACAAATTATGAAATAATCAAAAAACGGGCGGCCTCAATTTTGCTCCCAGACCTCGTGTACTACCCCCTACGAGGATTATTCGGAAACCGAGTTTCCATTCGTTTCATCTCGATTCACTTCCTGACGACCCCGAAGGGACGCGAATTGCAATTTCATAATATCCATAGGGACAATTATGAAAATAAATCCAAAAAACGGGCCCCTCATTTTTGCTCCAGACCTCGTGTACTACCCCTACGAGGATTATTCGGTAACCGAGTTCCATTCGTTGTCAGCTTATCGATTCACTTCCGGACGCCCCGAAGTGGACACGAATGCAATTTCATAAATCCATAGGGACAAATTATGAAAAGAAATCCAAAAAAATGGGCCGCCTCAATTTTTGCTCCAGACCTCGTGTACTACCCCCTACGAGGATTATTCGGAAACCGAGTTCCATTCGTTCAGCTCCGATTCACTTCCGGACGACCCCGAATGGACGCGAATGCAATTTCATAAATCCATAGGGACAAATTATGAAAAGAAATCAAAAAAGGGCCGCCTCAATTTTTGCTCCATACCTCGTGTACTACCCCCTACGAGGATTATTCGGAAACCGAGTTCCATTCGTTTCAGCTCCGATTCACTTCCGGACGACCCGAATAGACGCTGAATGCAATTTCATAAATCCATAGGGACAAATTATGAAAAGAAATCGAAAAAAACGGGCCGCCTCAATTTTGCTCCATACCTCGTGTACTCCCCCTACGAGGATTATTCGGAAACCGAGTTCCATTCGTTTCAGCTCCGATTCACTCCCGGACGACCCCGAATGGACACGAATGCAATTTCATAAATCCATAGGGACAAATTATGAAAAGAAATCCAAAAAAGGGGTCACCTCAATTTTTGCTCCAGATCTCGTGTACTACCCCCTACGAGGATTATTCGGAAACCGAGTTCCATTCGTTTCAGCTCCGATTCACTTCCGGACGACCCCGAATGGACGCGAATGCAATTTCATAATCCATAGGGACAAATTATGAAAAGAATCCAAAAAACGGGCCGCCTCAATTTTTGCTCCAGACCTCGTGTACTACCCCCTACGAGGATTATTCGGAAACCGAGTTCCATTCGTTTAAGCTCCGATTCACTTCCGGACGACCCCGAATGGACGCGAATGCAATTTCATAAATCCATAGGGACAAATTATGAAAAGAAATCCAAAAAACGGGCCGCCTCAATTTTTGCTCCAGACCTCGTGTACTACCCCCTACGAGGATTATTCGGAAACCGAGTTCCCTTCGTTTAGCTTCGATTCACTTCCGGACCGCCCCGAATCGACGCGAATGCAATTTCATAAATCCATAGGGACAAATTATGAAAAGAAATCGAAAAAATGGGCCGCCTCAATTTTTGCTCCAGGACCTCGTGTACTACCCCCTACGAGGATTATTCGGAAACCGAGTTCCATTCGTTTCAGCTCCGATTCACTTCCGGACGACCCCGAATGGACTGCGAATGCAATTTCATAAATCCATAGGGAAAATTATGAAAAGAAATCCAAAAAACGGGTCCGCCTCAATTTTTGCTCCAGACCTCGTGTACTACCCCCTACGAGGATTATTCGGAAACCGAGTTCCATTCGTTTCATCTCCGATTCACTTCCGGACGACCCCGAATCGACTGCGATGCAATTTCATAATTCCATAGGGACAAATTATGAAAGAAATCGAAAAAACGGGCCGCCTCAATTTTTGCTCCATACCTCGTGTACTACCCCCTACGAGGATTATTCGGAAACCGAGTTCCATTCGTTTCAAGCTCCGATTCACTTCCGGACGACCCCGAATGGACCGAATGCAATTTCATAAATCCATAGGGACAAATTATGAAAAGAAATCCAAAAAACGGGGCCGCCTCAATTTTTGCTCCAGACCTCGTGTACTACCCCCTACGAGGATTAGTCGGAAACCGAGTTCCATTCGTTTCAGCTCCGATTCACTTCCGGACGACCCCGAATCGACGCGAATGCAATTTCATAAATCCATAGGGACAAATTATGAAAAGAAATCCAAAAAAACGGCCGCCTCAATTTTGCTCCAGACCTCGTGTACTACCCACTACGAGGATTATTCGGAAACCGAGTTCCATTCGTTTCAGCTCCGATTCACTTTCCGACGCCCCGAATGGACGCGAATGCAATTTCATAATCCATAGGGACAAATTATGAAAAGAAAATCCAAAAAACGGGCCGCCTCAATTTTTGCTCCAGACCTCGTGTACTACCCCCTACGAGGATTATTCGGAAACCGAGTTCCATTCGTTTCAGCTCCTGATTCACTTCCGGACGACCCCGAATGGACGCGAATTGCAATTTCATAAATCCATAGGGACAAATTATGAAAAGAAAATCAGAAAACGGCCGCCTCAATTTTTGCTCCATACCTCGTGTACTACCCCCTACGAGGATTATTCGGAAAACCGAGTTCCATTCGTTTAAGCTTCCGATTCACTTCCGGACGACCCCGAATGGACGCGAATGCAATTTCATAAATTCATAGGGACAAATTATGAAAGAGATCCAAAAAACGGGCCGCCTCAATTTTTGCTCCAGACCTCGTGTACTACCCCCTACGAGGATTATTCGGAAACCGAGTTACATTCGTTTCAGCTCCGATTCACTTCCGGACGACCCCGAATGGACGCGAATGCAATTTCATAAATCCATAGGGACAAATTATGAAAAGAAATCCAAAAAGGGGCCGCCTCAATTTTTTGCTCCATACCTCGTGTACGACCCCCCTACGAGGAGTTATTCGGAAACCGAGTTCCATTCGTTTCAAGCTCCGATTCACTTCCGGACGACCCCGAATGGACGCGAATGCAATTCATAATCCATAGGACAAATTATGAAAAGAAATCCAAAAAACGGGGCCGCCTCAATTTTTGCTCCATACCTCGTGTACTACCCCCTACGAGGATTATTCGAAACCGAGTTCCATTCGTTTCAGCTCGATTCACTTCCGGACGACCCCGAATGGACGCGAATGCAATTTCATAATCCATAGGGACAAATTATGAAAAGAATCAAAAAAATGGGCCGCCTCAATTTTTGCTCCATGACCTCGTGTACTACCCCCTACGAGGATTATTCGAAAACCGAGTTCCATTCGTTTCAGCTCCGATTCACTTCCGGACGACCCCGAATGACGCGAATGCAATTTCATAAATCCATAGGGACAAATTATGAAAAGAAATCCAAAAAAACGGGGCCGCCTCAATTTTTGCTACCAGACCTCGTGTACTACCCCCTACGAGGATTATTCGGAAGACCGAGTTCCATTCGTTTCAGCTCTGATTCACTTCCAGACGATCCCGAATCGGACGCGAATGCAATTTCATAAATCCATACGGACAAATTATGAAAAGAAATCCAAAAAAACGGGGCCGCCTCAATTTTTGCTCCATACCTCGTGTACTACCCCCTACGAGGATTATTCGGAAACCGAGTTCCATTCGTTTCAGCTCCGATTCACTTCCGGACGACCCCGAATGGACGCGAATGCAATTTCATAAATCCATAGGGACAAATTATGAAAAAAATCCAAAAAACGTGCCGCCTCATTTTTTGCTCCATACCCCGTGTACTACCCCCTACGAGGATTATTCGGAAACCGAGTTCCATTCGTTTCAGCTCCGATTCACTTCCGGACGACCCCGAATGGACGCGAATGCAATTTCATAAATCCATAGGGACAAATTATAAAAGAATTCCAAAAAACGGGCCGCCTCAATTTTTGCTCCATACCTCGTGTACTACCCCCTACGACGATTATTCGGAAACCGAGTTCCATTCGTTTCAGCTCCGATTCACTTCTGGACGACCCCTGGACGCGAATGCAATTTCATAAATCCATAGGACAAATTATGAAAAAATCCAAAAAACGGCCACCTCAATTTTTGCTCCATACCTCTGTACTACCCCCTACGAGGATATTCGGAAACCGAGTTCCTTCGTTTAAGCTCCGATTCACTTCCGGACGACCCCGATGGACACGAATACATTTCATAAATCCATAGGGACAAATTATGAAACAATTCCAAAAAAACGGGCCGCCTCAATTTTGCTCAATCCACTCGTGTACTACCCCCTACGAGATTATTCGGAAACCGAGTTCCATTCGTTTCAGCTCCGATTCACTTCCGGACGACCCGAATGACGCGAATGCAATTTCATAATCCGTAGGGACAAATTATGAAAAGAAATCGAAAAATGGGTCGCTCAATTTTTGCTCCATACCTCGTGTACTACCCCTACGAGGATTATTCGGAAACCGAGTTCCATTCGTTTCAGCTCCGATTCACTTCTGGATGACCCCATAGACGCGAATGCAATTTCATAAATCCATAGGGACAAATTATGAAAGAAATCGAAAAAACGGGCCACCTCAATTTTTCTCCCTACCTCGTGTACTACCTCCTACGAGGATTATTCGGAAACCGAGTTCCATTCGTTTAGCTCCGATTCACTTCCATACGACCCCGAATGGTGCGAAAGCGATTTCATAAATCCATAGGGACAAATTATGAAAAGAATCCAAAAAACGGGCCGCCTCAATTTTTGCTCCATACCTCGTGTACTACCCCTACGAGATTATTCGGAAACCGGTTCCATTCGTTTCAGCTCCGATTCACTTTCCGGATGACCCCAATGGACGCGAATGCAATTTCATAAATCCATAGGGACAAATTATGAAAAAAATCCAAAAAATGGGCCACCTCTAATTTTTTCTCCATACCTCGTGTACTACCCCCTACGAGGATTATTCGGAAACCGAGTTCCATTCGTTTAAGCAGCTCCGATTCACTTCACGACCCCGAATGGACGCGAATGCAATTTCATAAATTCATAGGGACAAATTATGAAAAAATCCAAAAACGGGCCGCCTCAATTTTTGCTCCATACCTCGTGTACTACCCCTACGAGGATTATTCGGAAACCGAGTTCCATTCGTTTAGCTCCGATTCACTTCCGGACGACCCCGAATGACGCGAATGCAATTTCATAAATCCATAGGGACAAATTATGAAAAGAAATCAAAAAACGGGCCGCCTCAATTTTTGCTCCATACCTCGTGTACCTACCACCTACGAGATTATTCGAAACCGAGTTCCATTCGTTTCAGCTCTCGATTCACTTCCCGGACGACCCCGAATGGACGCGAATGCAATTTCATAAATCCATAGGGACAAATTATGAAAAGAATCCAAAAACTGGCCGCCTCAAATTTTTGCTCCATACCTCGTGTACTACCCCCTACGAGGATTATTCGGAAACCGAGTTCCATTCGTTTCAGCTCCGATTCACTTCGGACGACCCCGAATGGACGCGAATGCAATTTCATAAATCCATAGGGGACAAATTATGAAAAGAAATCCAAAAAAACGGGCCGCCTCAATTTTTGCTCCAGACCTCGTGTACTACCCCCTACGACGATTATTCGGAAACCGAGTTCATTCGTTTCAGCTCCGATTCACTTCCGGACGACCCCGAATGGACGCGAATGCAATTTCATAAATCCATAGGGACAAATTATGAAAAGAATCCAAAAACGGGCCCCCTCTAATTTTTGCTCCAGAACCTCGTGTACTACCCCCTACGAGGATTATTCGGAAACCGAGTTCCATTCGTTTCAGCTCCGATTCATTTCCGGACGACCCCGATGGATGACCGAATGCAATTTCATAAATTCATAGGGACAAATTATGAAAAGAATTCCAAAAAACGGGGGCCGCCTCAATTTTTGCTCCATACCTCGTGTACTACCCCCTACGAGGATTAGTCGAAACCGAGTTCATTCGTTTGCAGCTCCGATTCACTTCCAGGACGACCCCGAATGGACGCGAATGCAATTTCATAAATCCATAGGGACAAATTATGAAAAGAAATCCAAAAAATAGGCCGCCTCAATTTTTCTCCATACCTCCGTGTACTACCCCCTACGAGGATTATTCGGAAACCGAGTTCCATTCGTTTTCAGCTCCGATTCACTTCCGGACGACCCCGAATGGACGCGATGCAATTTCATAAATCCATAGGGACAAATTATGAAAAGAAATCCAAAAAACGGGCGCCTACATTTTTTGCCTCCATACCTCGTGTACTACCCCTACGAGGATTATTCGGAAACCGAGTTCCATTCGTTTCAGCTCCGATTCACTTTCGGACGACCCCGAATGGACGCGAATGCAATTTCATAAATCCATAGGAAAAATTATGAAAAGAATTCAAAAAAGGGCCGCCTCAATTTTTGCTCCATACCTCGTGTACTACCCCCTACGATGATTATTCGGAAACCGAGTTCCATTCGTTTCAGCTCCGATTCACTTCCGGACGACCCCGAATGGACGCGAATGCAATTTCATAAATCCATAGGGACAAATTATGAAAAGAAATCCAAAAAACGGGCCAGCCTCAATTTTGCTCCATACCTCGTGTACTACCCCTTACGAGGATTATTCGGAAACCGAGTTCCATTCGTTTCAAGCTCCGATTCACTTCCGACGACCCCGAATGGACGCGAATGCAATTTCATAAATCCATAGGGACAAATTATGAAAAGAAATCCAAAAAACGGGCGCCTCAATTTTTGCTCCATACCTCGTGTACTCCCCCTACGAGGATTATTCGGAAACCGAGTTCCATTCGTTCAGCTCCGATTCACTTCCGGACGACCCCGAATGGACGCGAATGCAATTTCATAAATCCATAGGGACAAATTATGAAAAGAAATCCAAAAAACGGGCCGCCTCAATTTTTGCTCCATACCTCGTGTACTACCCCCTACGAGGATTATTCGGAAAACCGAGTTCCATTCGTTTCAGCTCCGATTCACTTCCGGACGACCCCGAATGGACGCGAATGCAATTTCATAATCCATAGGGACAAATTATGAAAAGAAATCCAAAAAACGGGCCGCCTCAATTTTTGCTCCATACCTCGTGTACTACCCCCTACGAGATTATTCGGAAACCGAGTTCCATTCGTTTCAGCTCCTGATTCACTTCCGGACGACCCCGACTGGACGCGAATGCAATTTCATAAATCCATAAGGACAAATGATGAAAATAAATCCTGAAAAACGGGCCACCTCAATTTTTGCTCCATACCTCTTGTACTACCCCCTACGAGGATTATTCGGAAACCGAGTTCCATTCGTTTAAGCTCCGATTCACTTCCGAGACGACCCCGAATGGACCGAATACAATTTCATAAATCCATAGGGACAAATTATGAAAACGAATTCAAAAAAAACGGGCCGCCTCAATTTTTGCTCAATACCTCGTGTACTACCCCCTACGAGGATTATTCGGAAACCGAGTTCCATTCGTTTCCAGCTCCGATTCACTTCCGGACGACCCCGAATGGACGCGAATGCAATTTCATAAATCCGTAGGGACAATATGAAAAGAAATCGAAAAAATGGGTCGCCTCAATTTTTTGCTCCATACCTCGTGTACTACCCCTTACGAGGATTTATTCGGAAACCGAGTTCCATTCGTTTCAGCTCCGATTCACTTCTGGATGACCCCAAATAGACGCGGATGCAATTTCATATATTCATAGGACAAATTATGAAAGAAAATCGAAAAAACGGGCCACCTAAAATTTTTCTCCATACCTCGTGTACCTACCTCCTACGAGGATTATCGAAACCGAGTTCCATTCGTTTTAGCTCCGATTCACTTCCATACGACCTCGAATGGATGCGAAGCGATTTCATAAATCCATAGGGACAAATTATGAAAAGAATTCCAAAAACGGGCCGCCTCAATTTTTGCTCCATACCTCGTGTACTACCCCTACGAAGATTATTCGGAAACCTGGTTTCATTCGTTTCAGTTCCGATTCAATTTCCGGATGACCCCAAATGGACGCGGATGAAATTTCATAAATCCATATGGACAAATTATGAAAATAAATCCAAAAAAATGGGCCACCTCTATTTTGCTCCATACCTCGTGTACTACCCCCCCTACGAGGATTATTCGGAAACCGAGTTCCATTCGTTTAAGCTCCGATTCACTTCTGAACGACCCCGAATGGACGCGAATGCAATTTCATAAATTCATGGGGACAAATTAATGAAAAAAATTCCAAAAAACGGGCCGCCTCAATTTTGCTCCATACCTCGTGTACTACCCCTACGAGGATTATTCGGAAACCGAGTTTCATTCGTTTGAGCTCCGATTCACTTCCGGACGACCCCGAATGGACGCGAATTCAATTTCATAAATCCATAGGGACAAATTATGAAAGAAATCAAAAACAGGCCGCCTCAATTTTTGCTCCAGACCTCGTGTACCACCCCCTACGAGGATTATTCGGAAACCGAGTTCCATTCGTTTCAGGCTCTGATTCACTTCCGGACGACCCCGAATGGACGCGGATGCAATTTCATAAATCCATAGGGACAAATTATGAAAAGAATCCAAAAAATGGGCCGCCTCAATTTTTTCTCCATACCTCGTGTACTACCCCCGTACGAGGATTATTCGGAAACCGAGTTCCATTCGTTTCAGCTCCGATTCACTTTCGGACGACCCCGATGGAGGCGAATGCAATTTCATAAATCCATAGGGACTAATTATGAAAAGAATTCCAAAAAAATGGGCCGCCTCAATTTTTGCTCCATACCTCGTGTACTACCCCCTACGACGATTATTCGAAACCGAGTTCCATTCGTTTAAGCTCCGATTCACTTCCGGACGACCCCGAATGGACACGAATGCAATTTCATAAATCCATAAGGACGAATTATGAAAAGAATCCAAAAAATGGGCACGCCTCAATTTTTGATCAATACCTCGTGTACTACCCCTTACGAGGATTATTCGGAAACCGAGTTCCATTCGTTTCAGCTCCGATTCCCTTCCGGACGACCCCGAATGGACGCGAATGCAATTTCATAAATCCATAGGGACAAATTATGAAAAGAAATCGAAAAAAACAGGTCGCCGCCTCAATTTTTGCTCCATACCTCGTGGACTACCCCTTACGAGGGATATTCGGAAAACCGAGTTCATTCGTTTCAGCTCCGATTCACTTCTGGATGACCCCAAATAGACGCGGATGCAATTTCATAAATCATAGGGACAAATTATGAAAAGGAAATTGAAAAAACGGGCCACCTGAAATTTTTCTCCATACCCGTTACTACCTCCTACGAGGATTATTCGGAACCGAGTTCCATTCAGTTTCAGCTAGCCGATTCACTTCCATAACGACCCCGAATGGATGTGAAGGCAATTGTCATAAATCCATAGGGACAAATTATGAAAAGAATTCAAAAAACGGGCCGCCTCAATTTTTGCTCCATACCTGTGTAACTACCCCCCTACTGAGGATTATTCGAAACCGAGTTCCATTCGTGTTGTAAGGCTCCGATTCACTTCCGGACGACCCCGATGGACACGAATGCAATTTCAGAAATCCATAGGGACAAATTATGAAAAAGAATTCCAAAAACGGGCCGCCTCAATTTTTGCTCATACCTCATGTACTACCCCCTACGAGGATTATTCGGAAATCGAGTTCCATTCGTTTCAGCTCCGATTCACTTCCGGACGACCCCGAATGGACGCGAATGCAATTTCATAAATCCATAGGGACAAATTATGAAAATAAATCCAAAAAACGGGCGACCTCTATTTTTGCTCCATACCTCGTGTACTACCCCCTACGAGGATTATTCGGAAACCGAGTTCCATTCGTTTAAGCTCCGATTCATTTCCGGACGACCCTGAATGGACGCGAATGCAATTTCATAAATCATAGGGACAAATTATGAAAAGAATTCCAAAAAACGGGCCGCCTCAATTTTTGCTCCATACCTCGTGTACAACCCCTACGAGGATTATTCGGAAACCGAGTTTCATTCGTTTGAGCTCCGATTCACTTCCGGACGACCCCGAATGGACGCGAATTCAATTTCATAAATCCATAGGGATAAATTAATGAAAAGAAATCAAAAAACAGGGCCGCCTCAATTTTTTCCTCCATACCTCATGTACTACCCCCTACGAAGATTATTCGGAAACCGGTTCCATTCGTTTCAGCTCTGATTCACTTCCGGACGACCCCGAATGGACGCGGATGCAATTTCATAAATCCATAGGGACAAATTATGAAAAGAATCCAAAAAACGGGCGCGCCTCAATTTTTCTCCATACCTCGTGTACTACCCCTACGAGGATTATTCGGAAACCGAGTTCCATTCGTTTCAGCTTCCGATTCACTTTCGGACAACCCGAATGGAGGCGAATGCAATTTTCATAAATCCATAGGGAAAAATTATGAAAAGAATTCCAAAAATGGTCCGCCTCAATTTTTGCTCCATACGTCGTGTACTACGCCCTACGACGATTATTCGAAAACCGAGTTCCATTCGTTTCAGCTCCGATTCACTTCCGACGACCCCGAATGGACGCGAAATGCAATTTCATAAATCCATAGGGACAAATTATGAAAATAAATCCAAAAAACGGGCGACCTCTATTTTTGCTCCATACCTCGTGTACTACCCCCTACGAGGATTATTCGAAACCGAGTTCCATTCGTTTAAGCTCCGATTCATTTCCGGACGACCCTGAATGGACGCGAATGCAATTTCATAAATTCATAGGGACAAATTATGAAAAGAATTCCAAAAAACGGGCCGCCTCAATTTTTGCTCCATACCTCGTGTACAACCCCTACGAGGATTATTCGGAAACCGAGTTCATTCGTTGAGCTCCGATTCACTTCCGGACGACCCCGAATGGACGCGAATTCAATTTCATAAATCCATAGGGACAAATTATGAAAAGAAATCAAAAACAGGCCGCCTCAATTTTTTCTCCATACCTCATGTACTACCCCCTACGAAGATTATTCGGAAACCGAGTTCCATTCGTTTCAGCTCTGATTCACTTCCGGACGACCCCGAATGGACGCGGATGCAATTTCATAAATCCATAGGGACAAATTATGAAAAGAATCCAAAAAACGGGCCGCCTCAATTTTTTCTCCATACCTCGTGTACTACCCCCTACGAGGATTATTCGGAAACCGAGTTCCATTCGTTTCAGCTCCGATTCACTTTCGGACAACCCCGAATGGAGGCGAATGCAATTTCATAAATCCATAGGGAAAAATTATGAAAAGAATTCCAAAAAATGGTCCGCCTCAATTTTTGCTCCATACGTCGTGTACTACGCCCTACGACGATTATTCGAAAACCGAGTTCCATTCGTTTCAGCTCCGATTCACTTCCGGACGACCCCGAATGGACGCGAATGCAATTTCATAAATCCATAGGGAAAAATTATGAAAAGAATTCCAAAAAATGGGCCGCCTCAATTTTTACTCCATACCTCGTGTACTACCCCCTACGAGAATTATTCGGAAACCGAGTTCCATTCGTTTCAGCTCCGATTCACTTCCGGACGACCCCGAATGGACGCGAATGCAATTTCATAAATCCATAGGGACAAATTATGAAAATAAATCCAAAAAACGGGCCACCTCAATTTTTGCTCCATACCTCGTGTACTACCCCTTATGAGGATTATTCGGAAACCGAGTTCCATTCGTTTCAGCTCTGATTCACTTCCGGACGACCCCGAATGGACGCGGATGCAATTTCATAAATTCATAGGGACAAATTAGGAAAAGAAATCCAAAAAACGGGCCGCCTCAATTTTTTCTCCATACCTCATGTACTACCCCCTACGAGAATTATTCGGAAACCGAGTTCCATTCGTTTCAGCTCCGATTCACTTTCGGACGACCCCGAATGGAGGCGAATGCAATTTCATAAATCCATAGGGACAAATTATGAAAAGGATTCCAAAAAACGGGCCGCCTCAATTTTTGCTCCATACCTCGTGTACTACCCCTACGACGATTATTCGGAAACCGAGTTCCATTCGTTTCAGCTCCGATTCACTTCTGGACGACCCCGACTGGACGCGAATGCAATTTCATAAATCCATAGGGACAAATTATGAAAATAAATCCAAAAAACGGGCCACCTCAATTTTTGCTCCATACCTCGTGTACTACCCCCTACGAGGATTATTCGGAAACCGAGTTCCATTCGTTTAAGCTCCGATTCACTTCCGGACGACCCCGAATGGACACGAATGCAATTTCATAAATCCATAGGGACAAATTATGAAAAGAATTCCAAAAACGGGCCGCCTCAATTTTTGCTCAATACCTCGTGTACTACCCCCTACGAGGATTATTCGGAAACCGAGTTCCATTCGTTTCAGCTCCGATTCACTTCCGGACGACCCCGAATGGACGCGAATGCAATTGCATAAATCCATAGGGAAAAATTATGAAAAGAAATCGAAAAAACGGGTCGCCTCAATTTTTGCTCCATACCTCGTGTACTACCCCTTACGAGGATTATTCGGAAACCGAGTTCCATTCGTTTCAGCTCCGATTCACTTCCGGATGACCCCAAATGGACGCGGATGCAATTTCATAAATTCATAGGGACAAATTATGAAAGGAAATCAAAAAAACGGGCCACCTGAAATTTTTCTCCATACCTCGTGTACTACCTCCTACGAGGATTATTCAGAAACCGAGTTCCATTCGTTTTAGCTCCGATTCACTTCCATACGACCCCGAATGGATGCGAAAGCAATTTCATAAATCCATAGGGACAAATTATGAAAAGAATTCCAAAAAACGGGCCACCTCAATTTTTGCTCCATACCTCTTGTACTACCCCCTACGAAGATTATTCGGAAACCTAGTTTCATTCGTTTCAGTTCTGATTCATTTCCGGATGACCCCAAATGGACGCGGATGAAATTTCATAAATCCATAGGGACAAATTATGAAAATAAATCCAAAAAAGGGGCCACCTCTATTTTTGCTCCATACCTCGTGTACTACCCCCTACGAGGATTATTCGGAAACCGAGTTCCATTCGTTTAAGCTCCGATTCACTTCCGGACGACCCCGAATGGACGCGAATGCAATTTCATAAATTCATAGGGACAAATTATGAAAAGAATTCCAAAAAACGGGCCGCCTCAATTTTTGCTCCATACCTCGTGTACTACCCCTACGAGGATTATTCGGAAACCGAGTTTCATTCATTTTAGCTCCGATTCACTTCCGGACGACCCCGAATGGACGCGAATTCAATTTCATAAATCCATAGGGACAAATTATGAAAAGAAATCAAAAAACAGGCCGCCTCAATTTTTGCTCCATACGTCGTGTACTACCCCCTACGACGATTATTCGGAAACCGAGTTCCATTCGTTTAAGCTCCGATTCACTTCCGGACGACCCCGAATGGACGCGAATGCAATTTTATAAATCCATAGGGACAAATTATGAAAATAAATCCAAAAAACGGGCCACCTCAATTTTTGCTCCATACCTCGTGTACTACCCCTTACGAGGATTATTCGGAAACCGAGTTCCATTCGTTTCAGCTCTGATTCACTTCCGGACGACCCCGAATGGACGCGGATGCAATTTCATAAATTCATAGGGACAAATTAGGAAAAGAAATCCAAAAAACGGGCCACCTCAATTTTTTCTCCATACCTCGTGTACTATACTCGAAAAAAGTACTAGATTGTGTAATGATAAGACTCGAAAATATTACTTGCCTAAAATGTATGATCCCATTTTGAATGGGTTCTATCGGGGAACAATCAAAAAAAAAATTTCACCTTCTATCATAAATAAAATTTCGTTAGAAAATTTCATAGAGACAATGAAACCGAGTTCCATTCGTTTCAGCTCCGATTCACTTTCGGACGACCCCGAATGGAGGCGAATGCAATTTCATAAATCCATAGGGACAAATTAAGAAAAGAATTCCAAAAAATGGGTCGCCTCAATTTTTGCTCCATACCTCGTGTAATACCCCCTACGACGATTATTCGGAAACCGAGTTCCATTCGTTTCAGCTCCGATTCACTTCTGGACGACCCCGACTGGACGCGAATACAATTTCATAAATCCATAGGGACAAATTATGAAAATAAATCCAAGAAATGGGCCACCTCAATTTTTGCTCCATACCTCGTGTACTACCCCCTACGAGGATTATTCGGAAATCGAATTCCATTTATTTAAGCTCCGATTCACTTCCGGACGACCCCGAATGGACACGAATGCAATTTCATAAATCCATAGGGACAAATTATGAAAAGAATTCCAAAAAATGGGCCGCCTCAATTTTTGCTCAATACCTCGTGTACTACCCCCTACGAGGATTATTCGGAAACCGAGTTCCATTCGTTTCAGCTCCGATTCACTTCCGGACGACCCCGAATGGACGCGAATGCAATTTCATAAATCCATAGGGACAAATTATGAAAAGAAATCGAAAAAACGGGTTGCCTCAATTTTTGCTCCATACCTCGTGTACTACCCCTTACGAGGATTATTCAGAAACCGAGTTCCATTCGTTTCAGCTCCGATTCACTTCCGGATGACCCTAAATGGACGCGGATGAAATTTCATAAATTCATAGGGACAAATTATGAAAGGAAATCAAAAAAACGGGCCACCTGAAATTTTTCTCCATACCTCGTGTACTACCTCCTACGAGGATTATTCGGAAACCGAGTTCCATTCGTTTTAGCTCCGATTCACTTCCATACGACCCCGAATGGATGCGAAAGCAATTTCATAAATCCATAGGGACAAATTATGAAAAGAATTCCAAAAAACGGGCCACCTCAATTTTTGCTCCATACCTCGTGTACTACCCCCTACGAATATTATTCGGAAACCTAGTTTCATTCGTTTCAGTTCTGATTCATTTCCGGATGACCCCAAATGGACGCGGATGAAATATCATAAATCCATAGGGACAAATTATGAAAATAAATCCAATAAATGGGCCACCTCTATTTTTACTCCATACCTCGTGTACTACCCCCTACGAGGATTATTCGGAAACCGAGTTCCATTCGTTTAAGCTCCGATTCACTTCCGGACGACCCCGAATGGACGCGAATGCAATTTCATAAATTCATAGGGACAAATTATGAAAAGAATTCTAAAAAATGGGCCGCCTCAATTTTTGCTCCATACCTCGTGTACTACCCCTACGAGGATTATTCGGAAACCGAGTTTCATTCGTTTGAGCTCCGATTCACTTCCGGACGACCCCGAATGGACGCGAATTCAATTTCATAAATCCATAGGGACAAATTATGAAAAGAAATCAAAAAAAGGCCGCCTCAATTTTTGCTCCATACCTCGTGTACCACCCCCTACGAAGATTATTCGGAAACCGAGTTCCATTCGTTTCAGCTCTGATCCACTTCCGGACGACCCCGAATGGACGCGAATGCAATTTCATAAATCCATAGGGACAAATTATGAAAAGAAATCGAAAAAACAGGTCGCCTCAATTTTTGCTCCATACCTCGTGTACTACCCCTTACGAGGATTATTCGGAAACCGAGTTCCATTCGTTTCAGCTCCGATTCACTTCCGGATGACCCCAAATAGACGCGGATGCAATTTCATAAATCATAGGGACAAATTATGAAAGGAAATTGAAAAAACGGGCCACCTGAAATTTTTCTCTATACCTCGTGTACTACCTCCTACGAGGATTATTCGGAAACCGAGTTCCATTCCTTTTAGCTCCGATTCACTTCCATACGACCCCGAATGGATGTGAAAGCAATTTCATAAATCCATAGGGACAAATTATGAAAAGAATTCCAAAAAACGGGCCGCCTCAATTTTTGCTCCATACCTTGTGTACTACCCCCTACGAGGATTATTCGGAAACCGAGTTCCATTCGTTTAAGCTCCGATTCACTTCCGGACGACCCCGAATGGACGCGAATGCAATTTCATAAATCCATAGGGACAAATTATGAAAAGAATTCCAAAAAATGGGCCGCCTCAATTTTTGCTCAATACCTCGTGTACTACCCCCTACGAGGATTATTCAGAAACCGAGTTCCATTCGTTTCAGCTCCGATTCACTTCCGGACGACCCCGAATAGACGCGAATGCAATTTCATAAATCCATAGGGACAAATTATGAAAATAACTCCAAAAAACGGGCGACCTCTATTTTTGCTCCATTCCTCGTGTACTACCCCCTACGAGGATTATTCGGAAACCGAGTTCCATTCGTTTAAGCTCCGATTCATTTCCGGACGACCCTGAATGGACGCGAATGCAATTTCATAAATTCATAGGGACAAATTATGAAAAGAATTCCAAAAAACGGGCCGCCTCAATTTTTGCTCCATACCTCGTGTACAACCCCTACGAGGATTATTCGGAAACTGAGTTTCATTCGTTTGAGCTCCGATTCACTTCCGGACGACCCCGAATGGACGCGAATTCAATTTCATAAATCCATAGGGACAAATTATGAAAAGAAATCAAAAAACAGGCCGCCTCAATTTTTTCTCCATACCTCATGTACTACCCCCTACGAAGATTATTCGGAAACCGAGTTCCATTCGTTTCAGCTCTGATTCACTTCCGGACGACCCCGAATGGACGCGGATGCAATTTCATAAATCCATAGGGACAAATTATGAAAAGAATCCAAAAAACGGGCCGCCTCAATTTTTTCTCCATACCTCGTGTACTACCCCCTACGAGGATTATTCGGAAACCGAGTTCCATTCGTTTCAGCTCCGATTCACTTTCGGACAACCCCGAATGGAGGCGAATGCAATTTCATAAATCCATAGGGAAAAATTATGAAAAGAATTCCAAAAAATGGTCCGCCTCAATTTTTGCTCCATACGTCGTGTACTACGCCCTACGACGATTATTCGAAAACCGAGTTCCATTCGTTTCAGCTCCGATTCACTTCCGGACGACCCCGAATGGACGCGAATGCAATTTCATAAATCCATAGGGAAAAATTATGAAAAGAATTCCAAAAAATGGGCCGCCTCAATTTTTGCTCCATACCTCGTGTACTACCCCCTACGAGAATTATTCGGAAACCGAGTTCCATTCGTTTCAGCTCCGATTCACTTCCGGACGACCCCGAATGGACGCGAATGCAATTTCATAAATCCATAGGGACAAATTATGAAAATAAATCCAAAAAACGGGCCACCTCAATTTTTGCTCCATACCTCGTGTACTACCCCTTATGAGGATTATTCGGAAACCGAGTTCCATTCGTTTCAGCTCTGATTCACTTCCGGACGACCCCGAATGGACGCGAATGCAATTTCATAAATCCATAGGGACAAATTAGGAAAAGAAATCCAAAAAACGGGCCGCCTCAATTTTTTCTCCATACCTCATGTACTACCCCCTACGAGAATTATTCGGAAACCGAGTTCCATTCGTTTCAGCTCCGATTCACTTTCGGACGACCCCGAATGGAGGCGAATGCAATTTCATAAATCCATAGGGACAAATTATGAAAAGGATTCCAAAAAACGGGCCGCCTCAATTTTTGCTCCATACCTCGTGTACTACCCCCTACGACGATTATTCGGAAACCGAGTTCCATTCGTTTCAGCTCCGATTCACTTCTGGACGACCCCGACTGGACGCGAATGCAATTTCATAAATCCATAGGGACAAATTATGAAAATAAATCCAAAAAACGGGCCACCTCAATTTTTGCTCCATACCTCGTGTACTACCCCCTACGAGGATTATTCGGAAACCGAGTTCCATTCGTTTAAGCTCCGATTCACTTCCGGATGACCCCGAATGGACACGAATGCAATTTCATAAATCCATAGGGACAAATTATGAAAACAATTCCAAAAAACGGGCCGCCTCAATTTTTGCTCAATACCTCGTGTACTACCCCCTACGAGGATTATTCGGAAACCGAGTTCCATTCGTTTCAGCTCCGATTCACTTCCGGACGACCCCGAATGGACGCGAATGCAATTGCATAAATCCATAGGGAAAAATTATGAAAAGAAATCGAAAAAACGGGTCGCCTCAATTTTTGCTCCATACCTCGTGTACTACCCCTTACGAGGATTATTCGGAAACCGAGTTCCATTCGTTTCAGCTCCGATTCACTTCCGGATGACCCCAAATGGACGCGGATACAATTTCATAAATTCATAGGGACAAATTATGAAAGGAAATCAAAAAAAACGGGCCACCTGAAATTTTTCTCCATACCTCGTGTACTACCTCCTACGAGGATTATTCAGAAACCGAGTTCCATTCGTTTTAGCTCCGATTCACTTCCATACGACCCCGAATGGATGCGAAAGCAATTTCATAAATCCATAGGGACAAATTATGAAAAGAATTCCAAAAACAGGCCACCTCAATTTTTGCTCCATACCTCTTGTACTACCCCCTACGAAGATTATTCGGAAACCTAGTTTCATTCGTTTCAGTTCTGATTCATTTCCGGATGACCCCAAATGGACGCGGATGAAATTTCATAAATCCATAGGGACAAATTATGAAAATAAATCCAAAAAACGGGCCACCTCTATTTTTGCTCCATACCTCGTGTACTACCCCCTACGAGGATTATTCGGAAACCGAGTTCCATTCGTTTAAGCTCCGATTCACTTCCGGACGACCCCGAATGGACGCGAATGCAATTTCATAAATTCATAGGGACAAATTATGAAAAGAATTCCAAAAAACGGGCCACCTCAATTTTTGCTCCATACCTCGTGTACTACCCCTACGAGGATTATTCGGAAACCGAGTTTCATTCATTTTAGCTCCGATTCACTTCCGGACGACCCCGAATGGACGCGAATTCAATTTCATAAATCCATAGGGACAAATTATGAAAAGAAATCAAAAAACAGGCCGCCTCAATTTTTGCTCCATACGTCGTGTACTACCCCCTACGACGATTATTCGGAAACCGAGTTCCATTCGTTTAAGCTCCGATTCACTTCCGGACGACCCCGAATGGACGCGAATGCAATTTCATAAATCCATAGGGACAAATTATGAAAATTAATCCAAAAAACGGGCCACCTCAATTTTTGCTCCATACCTCGTGTACTACCCCTTACGAGGATTATTCGGAAACCGAGTTCCATTCGTTTAAGCTCTGATTCACTTCCGGACGACCCCGAATGGACGCGGATGCAATTTCATAAATTCATAGGGACAAATTAGGAAAAGAAATCCAAAAACGGGCCACCTCAATTTTTTCTCCATACCTCGTGTACTATACTCGAAAAAAGTACTAGATTGTGTAATGATAAGACTCGAAAATATTACTTGCCTAAAATGTATGATCCCATTTTGAATGGGTTCTATCGGGGAACAATCAAAAAAAAAATTTCACCTTCAATCATAAATAAAATTTCGTTAGAAAATTTCATAGAGACAATGAAACCGAGTTCCATTCGTTTCAGCTCCGATTCACTTTCGGACGACCCCGAATGGAGGCGAATGCAATTTCATAAATCCATAGGGACAAATTAAGAAAAGAATTCCAAAAAATGGGTCGCCTCAATTTTTGCTCCATACCTCGTGTAATACCCCCTACGACGATTATTCGGAAACCGAGTTCCATTCGTTTCAGCTCCGATTCACTTCTGGACGACCCCTACTGGACGCGAATACAATTTCATAAATCCATAGGGACAAATTATGAAAATAAATCCAAGAAATGGGCCACCTCAATTTTTGCTCCATACCTCGTGTACTACCCCCTACGAGGATTATTCGGAAAACCGAGTTCCATTTATTTAAGCTCCGATTCACTTCCGGACGACCCCGAATGGACACGAATGCAATTTCATAAATCCATAGGGACAAATTATGAAAAGAATTCCAAAAAACGGGCCACCTCAATTTTTGCTCCATACCTCGTGTACTACCCCCTACGAAGATTATTCGGAAACCTAGTTTCATTCGTTTCAGTTCTGATTCATTTCCGGATGACCCCAAATGGACGCGGATGAAATATCATAAATCCATAGGGACAAATTATGAAAATAAATCCAATAAATGGGCCACCTCTATTTTTACTCCATACCTCGTGTACTACCCCCTACGAGGATTATTCGGAAACCGAGTTCCATTCGTTTAAGCTCCGATTCACTTCCGGACGACCCCGAATGGACGCGAATGCAATTTCATAAATTCATAGGGACAAATTATGAAAAGAATTCCAAAAAACGGGCCGCCTCAATTTTTGCTCCATACCTCGTGTACAACCCCTACGAGGATTATTCGGAAACCGAGTTTCATTCGTTTGAGCTCCGATTCACTTCCGGACGACCCCGAATGGACGCGAATTCAATTTCATAAATCCATAGGGACAAATTATGAAAAGAAATCAAAAAACAGGCCGCCTCAATTTTTTCTCCATACCTTATGTACTACCCCCTACGAGATTATTCGGAAACCGAGTTCCATTCGTTTCAGCTCTGATTCACTTCCGGACGACCCCGAATGGACGCGGATGCAATTTCATAAATCCATAGGGACAAATTATGAAAAGAATCCAAAAAACGGGCCGCCTCAATTTTTTCTCCATACCTCGTGTACTACCCCCTACGAGGATTATTCGGAAACCGAGTTCCATTCGTTTCAGCTCCGATTCACTTTCGGACAACCCCGAATGGAGGCGAATGCAATTTCATAAATCCATAGGGAAAAATTATGAAAAGAATTCCAAAAAATGGGCCGCCTCAATTTTTGCTCCATACGTCGTGTACTACGCCCTACGACGATTATTCGAAAACCGAGTTCCAATTCGTTTCAGCTCCAATTCACTTCCGGACGACCCCGAATGGACGCGAATGCAATTTCATAAATCCATAGGGACAAATTAGGAAAAGAATCCAAAAAACGGGCCGCCTCAATTTTTTCTCCATACCTCTTGTACTACCCCCTACGAGAATTATTCGGAAACCGTGTTCCATTCGTTTCAGCTCCGATTCACTTTCGGACGACCCCGAATGGAGGCGAATGCAATTTCATAAATCCATAGGGACAAATTATGAAAAGGATTCCAAAAAACGGGCCGCCTCAATTTTTGCTCCATACCTCGTGTACTACCCCCCTACGACGATTATTCGGAAACCGAGTTCCATTCGTTTCAGCTCCGATTCACTTCTGGACGACCCCGACTGGACGCGAATGCAATTTCATAAATCCATAGGGACAAATTATGAAAATAAATCCAAAAAAACGGGCCACCTCAATTTTTGCTCCATACCTCGTGTACTACCCCCTACGAGGATTATTCGGAAACCGAGTTCCATTCGTTTAAGCTCCGATTCACTTCCGGACGACCCCGAATGGACGCGAATTCAATTTCATAAATCCATAGGGACAAATTATGAAAAGAAATCAAAAAACAGGCCGCCTCAATTTTTTCTCCATACCTTATGTACTACCCCCTACGAAGATTATTCGGAAACCGAGTTCCATTCGTTTCAGCTCTGATTCACTTCCGGACGACCCCGAATGGACGCGGATGCAATTTCATAAATCCATAGGGACAAATTATGAAAAGAATCCAAAAAACGGGCCGCCTCAATTTTTTCTCCATACCTCGTGTACTACCCCCTACGAGGATTATTCGGAAACCGAGTTCCATTCGTTTCAGCTCCGATTCACTTTCGGACACCCGAATGGAGGCGAATGCAATTTCATAAATCCATAGGGAAAAATTATGAAAAGAATTCCAAAAAATGGGCCGCCTCAATTTTTGCTCCATACGTCGTGTACTACGCCCTACGACGATTATTCGAAAACCGAGTTCCATTCGTTTCATCTCCAATTCACTTCCGGACGACCCCGAATGGACGCGAATGCAATTTCATAAATCCATAGGGAAAAATTATGAAAAGAATTCCAAAAAATGGGCCGCCTCAATTTTTTCTCCATACCTCGTGTACTACCCCCTACGAGAATTATTCGGAAACCGAGTTCCATTCGTTTCAGCTCCGATTCACTTCCGGACGACCCCGAATGGACGCGAATGCAATTTCATAAATCCATAGGGACAAATTATGAAAATAAATCCAAAAAATGGGCCACCTCAATTTTTGCTCCATACCTCGTGTACTACCCCCTTATGAGGATTATTCGGAAACCGAGTTCCATTCGTTTCAGCTCCGATTCACTTCCGGACGACCCCGAATGGACGCGGATGCAATTTCATAAATCCATAGGGACGAATTATGAAAAGAAATCAAAAAACGGGCCACCTCAATTTTTGCTCCATACCTCGTGTACTACCCCCTACGAGGATTATTCGGAAACCGAGTTCCATTCGTTTCAGCTCCGATTCACTTTCCGGACGACCCCGAATGGAGGCGAATGCAATTTCATAAATCCATAGGGACAAATTATGAAAAGAATTCCAAAAAACGGGCCGCCTCAATTTTTGCTCCATACCTCGTGTACTACCCCCTACGACGATTATTCGGAAACCGAGTTCCATTCGTTTCAGCTCCGATTCACTTCTGGACGACCCCGACTGGACGCGAATGCAATTTCATAAATCCATAGGGACAAATTATGAAAATAAATCCAAAAAACGGGCCACCTCAATTTTTGCTCCATACCTCGTGTACTACCCCCTACGAGGATTATTCGGAAACCGAGTTCCATTCGTTTAAGCTCCGATTCACTTCCGGACGACCCCGAATGGACACGAATGCAATTTCATAAATCCATAGGGACAAATTATGAAAAGAATTCCAAAAACGGGCCGCCTCAATATTTGCTCAATACCTCGTGTACTACCCCCTATGAGGATTATTCGGAAACCGAGTTCCATTCGTTTCAGCTCCGATTCACTTCCGGACGACCCCGAATGGACGCGAATGCAATTGCATAAATCCATAGGGAAAAATTATGAAAAGAAATCGAAAAAAAACGGGTCGCCTCAATTTTTGCTCCATACCTCGTGTACTACCCCTTATGAGGATTATTCGGAAACCGAGTTCCATTCGTTCAGCTCCGATTCACTTCCGGATGACCCCAAATGGACGCGGATGCAATTTCATAATTCATAGGGACAAATTATGAAAGGAAATCAAAAAACGGGCCCCCTGAAATTTTTCTCCATACCTCGTGTACTACCTCCTACGAGGATTATTCAGAAACCGAGTTCCATTCGTTTTAGCTCCGATTCACTTCCATACGACCCCGAATGGATGCGAAAGCAATTTCATAAATCCATAGGGACAAATTATGAAAAGAATTCCAAAAAACGGGCCACCTCAATTTTTGCTCCATTACCTCTTGTATTACCCCTACGAAGATTATTCGGAAACCTAGTTTCATTCGTTTCAGTTCTGATTCATTTCCGGATGACCCCAAATGGACGCGGATGAAATTTCATAAATCCATAGGGACAAATTATGAAAATAAATCCAAAAAACGGGCCACCTCTATTTTTGCTCCATACCTCGTGTACTACCCCCTACGAGGATTATTCGGAAACCGAGTTCCATTCGTTTAAGCTCCGATTCACTTCCGGACGACCCCGAATGGACGCGAATGCAATTTCATAAATTCATAGGGACAAATTATGAAAAGAATTCTAAAAACGGGTCCGCCTCAATTTTTGCTCCATACCTCGTGTACTACCCCCCTACGAGGATTATTCGGAAAACCGAGTTTCATTCATTTTAGCTCCGATTCACTTCCGGACGACCCCGAATGGACGCGAATTCAATTTCATAAATCCATAGGGACAAATTATGAAAAGAAATCAAAAAAACAGGGCCGCCTCAATTTTTGCTCCATACGTCGTGTACTACCCCCTACGACGATTATTCGGAAACCGAGTTCCATTCGTTTCAAGCACCCGATTCACTTCCGGACGACCCCGAATGGACGCGAATGCAATTTCATAAATCCATAGGGACAAATTATGAAAATAAATCCAAAAAACGGGCCACCCTCAATTTTTGCTCCATACCTCGTGTACTACCCCTTACGAGGGATTATTCGGAAACCGAGTTCCATTCGTTTCAGCTCTGATTCACTTCCGACGACCCCGAATGGACGCGGATGCAATTTCATAAATTCATAGGGACAAATTAGGAAAAGAGATCCAAAAAACGGGCCCACCTCAATTTTTTCTCCATACCTCGTGTACTATACTCGAAAAAAGTACTAGATTGTGTAATGATAAGACTCGAAAATATTACTTGCCTAAATGTATGATCCCATTTTGAATGGGTTCTATCGGGGAACAATCAAAAAAAAAATTTCACCTTCAATCAATAAATAAAATTTCGTTAGAAATTTCATAGAGACAATGAAACCGAGTTTCCATTCGTTTCAGCTCGATTCACTTTCGGACGACCCGAATGGAGGCGAATGCAATTTCATAAATCCTAGGGAACAAATTAAGAAAAGAATTCCAAAAAACGGGCCGCCTCAATTTTTGCTCCATACCTCGTGTACTACCCCCTACGACGATTATTCGGAAACCGAGTTCCATTCGTTTCAGCTCCGATTTCACTTCTGGACGACCCCGACTGGACGCGAATACAATTTCATAAATCCATAGGGGACAAATTATGAAAATAAATCCAAGAAATGGGCCACCTCAATTTTTTGCTCCATACCTCGTGTACTACCCCCTACGAGGATATTCGGAAACCGAGTTCCATTTATTTAAGCTCCGATTCACTTCCGGGCGACCCCGAATGGACACGAATGCAATTTCATAAATCCATAGGGACAAATTATGAAAAGAATTCCAAAAAACGGGCCGGCCTCAATTTTTGCTCAATACCTCGTGTACTACCCCCTACGAGGATTATTCGGAAACCGAGTTCCATTCGTTTCAGCTCCGATTCACTTCCGGACGACCCCGAATGGACGCGAATGCAATTTCATAAATCCATAGGGACAAATTATGAAAAGAAATCGAAAAAACGGGTTGCCTCAATTTTTGCTCCATACCTCGTGTACTACCCCTTACGAGGATTATTCAGAAACCGAGTTCCATTCGTTTTAGCTCCGATTCACTTCCATACGACCCCGAATGGATGCGAAAGCAATTTCGTAAATCCATAGGGACAAATTATGAAAAGAATTCCAAAAAACGGGCCACCTTAATTTTTGCTCCATACCTCGTGTACTACCCCCCTACGAAGATTATTCGGAAACCTAGTTTCATTCGTTTCAGTTCTGATTCATTTCCGGATGACCCCAAATGGACGCGGATGAAATATCATAAATCCATAGGGATAAATTATGAAAATAAATCCAATAAATGGGCCACCTCTATTTTTACTCCATACCTCGTGTACTACCCCCTACGAGGATTATTCGGAAACCGAGTTCCATTCGTTTAAGCTCCGATTCACTTCCGGACGGACCCCGAATGGACGCGAATGCAATTTCATAAATTCATAGGGACAAATTATGAAAAGAATTCTAAAAAACGGGCTGCCTCAATTTTTGCTCCATACCTCGTGTACTACCCCTACGAGGATTATTCGGAAACCGAGTTCATTCGTTTGAGCTCCGATTCACTTCCGGACGACCCCGAATGGACGCGAATTCAATTTCATAAATCCATAGGGACAAATTATGAAAAGAAATCAAAAAAAGGCCACCTCAATTTTTGCTCCATACCTCGTGTACCACCCCTTACGAAGATTATTCGAAAACCGAGTTCCATTCGTTTTCAGCTCTGATCCACTTCCGGACGACCCCGAATGGACGCGGATGCAATTTCATAAATCCATAGGGACAAATTATGAAAAGAATCCAAAAAACGAGCCGCCTCAATTTTTTCTCCATACCTCGTGTACTACCCCCTACGAGGATTATTCGGAAACCGAGTTCCATTCGTTTCAGCTCCGATTCACTTTCGGACGACCCCGAATGGAGGCGAATGCAATTTCATAAATCCATAGGGACAAATTATGTAAAGAATTCCAAAAAACGGGCCGCCTCAATTTTTGCTCCATACCTCGTGTACTACCCCCTACGACGATTATTCGAAAACTGAGTTCCATTCGTTTTAGCTCCGATTCACTTCCGGACGACCCCGAATGGACGCGAATGCAATTTCATAAATCCATAGGGACAAATTATGAAAATAAATCCAAAAAACGGACCACCTCAATTTTTTCTCCATACCTCGTGTACTACCCCCTACGAGGATTATTCGGAAACCGAGTTCCATTCATTTCAGCTCTGATTCACTTCCGGACGACCCCGAATGGACGCGGATGCAATTTCATAAATCCATAGGGACAAATTAGGAAAAGAAATCCAAAAAACGGGCCGCCTCAATTTTTTCTCCATACCTCGTGTACTACCCCCTACGAGGATTATTCGGAAACCGAGTTCCATTCGTTTAAGCTCCGATTCACTTCCGGACGACCCCGAATGGACGCGAATGCAATTTCATAAATTCATAGGGACAAATTATAAAAAGAATTCCAAAAAACGGGCCGCCTCAATTTTTGCTCCATACCTCGTGTACTACCCCTACGAGGATTATTCGAAAACCGAGTTTCATTCGTTTGAGCTCCGATTCACTTCCGGACGACCCCGAATGGACGCGAATTCAATTTCATAAATCCATAGGGAAAAATTATGAAAAGAAATCAAAAAACAGGCCGCCTCAATTTTTTCTCCATACCTCGTGTACCACCCCCTACGAAGATTATTTGGAAACCGAGTTCCATTCGTTTCAGCTCTGATTCACTTCCGGACGACCCCGAATGGACGCGGATGCAATTTCATAAATCCATAGGGACAAATTATGAAAAGAATCCAGAAAACGGGCCGCCTCAATTTTTTCTCCATACCTCGTGTACTACCCCTACGAGGATTATTTGGAAACCGAGTTTCATTCGTTTGAGCTCCGATTCACTTCCGGACGACCCCGAATGGATGCGAATTCAATTTCATAAATCCATAGGGACAAATTATGAAAAGAAATCAAAAAACAGGCCACCTCAATTTTTTCTCCATACCTCGTGTACCACCCCCTACGAAGATTATTCGGAAACCGAGTTCCATTCGTTTCAGCTCTGATTCACTTCCGGACGACCCCGAATGGACGCAGATGCAATTTCATAAATCCATAGGGACAAATTATGAAAAGAATCCAAAAAACGGGCCACCTCAATTTTTTCTCCATACCTCGTGTACTACCCCCTACGAGGATTATTCGGAAACCGAGTTCCATTCGTTTCAGCTCCGATTCACTTTCGGACGACCCCGAATGGAGGCGAATGCAATTTCATAAATCCATAGGGACAAATTATGAAAAGAATTCCAAAAAATGGGCCGCCTCAATTTTTGCTCCATACCTCGTGTACTACCCCCTACGACGATTATTCGAAAACCGAGTTCCATTCGTTTCAGCTCCGATTAACTTCCGGACGACCCCGAATGGACGCGAATGCAATTTCATAAATCCATAGGGACAAATTATGAAAATAAATCCAAAAAATGGGCCACCTCAATTTTTGCTCCATACCTCGTGTACTACCCCTTACGAGGATTATTCGAAAATCGAGTTCCATTCATTTCAGCTCTGATTCACTTCCGGACGACCCCGAATGGACGCGGATGCAATTTCATAAATCAATAGGGACAAATTACGAAAAAAATCCAAAAAACGGGCCGCCTCAATTTTTTCTCCATACCTCGTGTACTACCCCCTACGAGGATTATTCGGAAACCGAGTTCCATTCGTTTAAGCTCCGATTCACTTCCGGACGACCCCGAATGGACGCGAATGCAATTTCATAAATTCATAGGGACAAATTATAAAAAGAATTCCAAAAAATGGGCCACCTCAATTTTTGCTCCATACCTCATGTACTACCCCTACGAGGATTATTCGGAAACCGAGTTTCATTCGTTTGAGCTCCGATTCACTTCCGGACGACCCCGAATGGACGCGAATTCAATTTCATAAATCCATAGGGACAAATTATAAAAAGAAATCAAAAAACAGGCCGCCTCAATTTTTTCTCCATACCTCGTGTACCACCCCCTACGAAGATTATTCGGAAACCGAGTTCCATTCGTTTCAGCTCTGATTCACTTCCGGACGACCCCGAATGGACGCGGATGCAATTTCATAAATCCATAGGGACAAATTATGAAAGGAAATCGAAAAAACGGGCCACCTGAAATTTTTCTCCATACCTCGTGTACTACCTCCTACGAGGATTATTCGGAAACCGAGTTGCATTCATTTTAGCTCCGATTCACTTCCATACGACCCCGAATGGATGCGAAAGCAATTTCATAAATCCATAGGGACAAATTATGAAAAGAATTCCAAAAAACGGGCCGCCTCAATTTTTGCTCCATACCTCGTGTACTACCCCCTACGAAGATTATTCGGAAACCTAGTTTCATTCGTTTCAGTTCTGATTCATTTCCGGATGACCCCAAATGGACGCGGATGAAATTTCATAAATCCATAGGGACAAACTATGAAAATAAATCCAAAAAACGGGCCACCTCTATTTTTGCTCCATACCTCGTGTATTACCCCCTACGAGGATTATTCGGAAACCAAGTTCCATTCGTTTAAGCTCCGATTTACTTCCGGACGACCCCGAATGGACGCGAATGCAATTTCATAAATTCATAGGGACAAATTATGAAAAGAATTCCAAAAAATGGGCCGCCTCAATTTTTGCTCCATACCTCGTGTACTACCCCTACGAGGATTATTCGGAAACCGAGTTTCATTCGTTTGAGCTCCGATTCACTTCCGGACGACCCCGAATGGACGCAAATTCAATTTCCTAAATCCATAGGGACAAATTATTAAAAGAAATCAAAAAACAGGCCGCCTCAATTTTTGCTCCATACCTCGTGTACCACCCCCTACGAAGATTATTCGGAAACCGAGTTCCATTCGTTTCAGCTCTGATTCACTTCCGGACGACTCCGAATGGACGCGGATGCAATTTTATAAATCCATAGGGACAAATTATGAAAAGAATCCAAAAAACGGGCCGCCTCAATTTTTTCTCCATACCTCGTGTACTACCCCTACGAGGATTATTTGGAAACCGAGTTTCATTCGTTTGAGCTCCGATTCACTTCCGGACGGCCCCGAATGGACGCGAATTCAATTTCATAAATCCATAGGGACAAATTATGAAAAGAAATCAAAAAACAGGCCCCCTCAATTTTTGCTCCATACCTCGTGTACCACGCCCTACGAAGATTATTCGAAAACCGAGTTCCATTCGTTTCAGCTCTGATTCACTTCCGGACGACCCCGAATGGACGCGGATGCAATTTCATAAATCCATAGGGACAAATTATGAAAAGAATCCAAAAAACGGGCCGCCTCAATTTTTTCTCCATACCTCGTGTACTACCCCCTACGAGGATTATTCGGAAACCGAGTTCCATTCGTTTCAGCTCCGATTCACTTTCGGACGACCCCGAATGGAGGCGAATGCAATTTCATAAATCCATAGGGACAAATTATGAAAAGAATTCCAAAAAATGGGCCGCCTCAATTTTTGCTCCATACCTCGTGTACTACCCCCTACGACGATTATTCGAAAACCGAGTTCCATTCGTTTCAGCTCCGATTCACTTCCGGACGACCCCGAATGGACGCGAATGCAATTTCATAAATCCATAGGGACAAATTATGAAAATAAATCCAAAAAACGGACCACCTCAATTTTTTCTCCATACCTCGTGTACTACCCCCTACGAGGATTATTCGGAAACCGAGTTCCATTCGTTTCAGCTCTGATTCACCTCCGGACGACCCCGAATGGACGCGGATGCAATTTCATAAATCCATAGGGACAAATTAGGAAAAGAAATCCAAAAAACGGGCCGCCTCAATTTTTTCTCCATACCTCGTGTACTACCCCCTACGAGGATTATTCGGAAACCGAGTTCCATTCGTTTAAGCTCCGCTTCACTTCCGGACGACCCCGAATGGACGCGAATGCAATTTCATAAATTCATAGGGACAAATTATAAAAAGAATTCCAAAAAACGGGCCGCCTCAATTTTTGCTCCATACCTCGTGTACTACCCCTACGAGGATTATTCGAAAACCGAGTTTCATTCGTTTGAGCTCCGATTCACTTCCGGACGACCCCGAATGGACGCGAATTCAATTTCATAAATCCATAGGGAAAAATTATGAAAAGAAATCAAAAAACAGGCCGCCTCAATTTTTTCTCCATACCTCGTGTACCACCCCCTACGAAGATTATTTGGAAACCGAGTTCCATTCGTTTCAGCTCTGATTCACTTCCGGACGACCCCGAATGGACGCGGATGCAATTTCATAAATCCATAGGGACAAATTATGAAAAGAATCCAGAAAACGGGCCGCCTCAATTTTTTCTCCATACCTCGTGTACTACCCCTACGAGGATTATTTGGAAACCGAGTTTCATTCGTTTGAGCTCCGATTCACTTCCGGACGACCCCGAATGGACGCGAATTCAATTTCATAAATCCATAGGGAAAAATTATGAAAAGAAATCAAAAAACAGGCCGCCTCAATTTTTTCTCCATACCTCGTGTACCACCCCCTACGAAGATTATTTGGAAACCGAGTTCCATTCGTTTCAGCTCTGATTCACTTCCGGACGACCCCGAATGGACGCGGATGCAATTTCATAAATCCATAGGGACAAATTATGAAAAGAATCCAGAAAACGGGCCGCCTCAATTTTTTCTCCATACCTCGTGTACTACCCCTACGAGGATTATTTGGAAACCGAGTTTCATTCGTTTGAGCTCCGATTCACTTCCGGACGACCCCGAATGGACGCGAATTCAATTTCATAAATCGATAGGGACAAATTATGAAAAGAAATCAAAAAACAGGCCGCCTAAATTTTTGCTCCATACCTCGTGTACCACCCCCTACGAAGATTATTCGGAAACCGAGTTCCATTCGTTTCAGCTCTGATTCACTTCCGGACGACCCCGAATGGACGCGGATGCAATTTCATAAATCCATAGGGACAAATTATGAAAAGAATCCAAAAAACGGGCCGCCTCAATTTTTTCTCCATACCTCGTGTACTACCCCCTACGAGGATTATTCGGAAACCGAGTTCCATTCGTTTCAGCTCCGATTCACTTTCGGACGACCCCGAATGGAGGCGAATGCAATTTCATAAATCCATAGGGACAAATTATGAAACGAATTCCAAAAAATGGGCCGCCTCAATTTTTTCTCCAAACCTCGTGTACTACCCCCTACGACGATTATTCGAAAACCGAGTTCCATTCGTTTCAGCTCCGATTCACTTCCGGACGACCCCGAATGGACGCGAATGCAATTTCATAAATCCATAGGGACAAATTATGAAAATAAATCGAAAAAATGGGCCACCTCAATTTTTGCTCCATACCTCGTGTACTACCCCTTACGAGGATTATTCGAAAACCGAGTTCCATTCGTTTCAGCTCTGATTCACTTCCGGATGACCCCGAATGGACGCGGAGGCAATTTCATAAATCCATAGGGACAAATTAGGAAAAGAAATCCAAAAAACGGGCCTCCTCAATTTTTTCTCCATACCTCGTGTACTACCCCCTACGAGGATTATTCGGAAACCGAGTTCCATTCGTTTAAGCTCCGATTCACTTCCGGACGACCCCGAATGGACGCGAATGCAATTTCATAAATTCATAGGGACAAATTATAAAAAGAATTCCAAAAAACGGGCCGCCTCAATTTTTGCTCCATACCTCGTGTTCGAGGATTATTCGGAAACCGAGTTTCATTCGTTTGAGCTCCGATTCACTTCCGGACGACCCCGAATGGACGCGAATTCAATTTCATAAATCCATAGGGACAAATTATGAAAAGAAATCAAAAAACAGGCCGCCTCAATTTTTTCTCCATACCTCGTGTACCACCCCCTACGAAGATTATTCGGAAACCGAGTTCCATTCCTTTCAGCTCTGATTCACTTCCAGACGACCCCGAATGGACGCGGATGCAATTTCATAAATCCATAGGGACAAATTATGAAAGGAAATCGAAAAAATGGGCCACCTGAAATTTTTCTCCATACCTCGTGTACTACCTCCTATGAGGATTATTCGGAAACCGAGTTCCATTCGTTTTAGCTCCGATTCACTTCCATACGACCCCGAATGGATGCGAAAGCAATTTCATAAATCCATAGGGACAAATTATGAAAAGAATTCCAAAAAACGGGCCGCCTCAATTTTTGCTCCATACTTCGTGTACTACCCCCTACGAAGATTATTCGGAAACCTAGTTTCATTCGTTTCAGTTCTGATTCATTTCCGGATGACCCCAAATGGACGCGGATGAAATTTCATAAATCCATAGGGACAAATTATGAAAATAAATCCAAAAAACGGGCCACCTCTATTTTTGCTCCATACCTCGTGTACTACCCCTTACGAGGATTATTCGGAAACCGAGTTCCATTCGTTTCAGCTCCGATTCACTTTCGGACGACCCCGAATGGACGCGAATGCAATTTCATAAATTCATAGGGACAAATTATAAAAAGAATTCCAAAAAACGGGCCGCCTCAATTTTTGCTCCATACCTCGTGTACTACCCCTACGAGGATTATTCGGAAACCGAGTTTGATTCGTTTGAGCTCCGATTCACTTCCGGACGACCCCGAATGGACGCGAATTCAATTTCATAAATCCATAGGGACAAATTATGAAAAGAAATCAAAAAACAGGCCGCCTCAATTTTTGCTCCATACCTCGTGTACCACCCCCTACGAAGATTATTCGGAAACCGAGTTCCATTCGTTTCAGTCCTGATTCACTTCCGGACGACCCCGAATGGACGCGGATGCAATTTCATAAATCCATAGGGACAAATTATGAAAAGAATCCAAAAAATGGGCCGCCTCAATTTTTTCTCCATACCTCGTGTACTACCCCCTACGAGGATTATTCGGAAATCGAGTTCCATTCGTTTCAGCTCCGATTCACTTTCGGACGACCCTGAATGGAGGCGAATGCAATTTGATAAATCCATAGGGACAAATTATGAAAAGAATTCCAAAAAAAGGGCCTCCTCAATTTTTTCTCCATACCTCGTGTACTACCCCCTACGAGGATTATTCGGAAACCGAGTTCCATTCGTTTAAGCTCCGATTCACTTCCGGACGACCCCGAATGGACGCGAATGCAATTTCATAAATTCATAGGGACAAATTATAAAAAGAATTCCAAAAAACGGGCCGCCTCAATTTTTGCTCCATACCTCGTGTTCGAGGATTATTCGGAAACCGAGTTTCATTCGTTTGAGCTCCGATTCACTTCCGGACGACCCCGAATGGACGCGAATTCAATTTCATAAATCCATAGGGACAAATTATGAAAAGAAATCAAAAAACAGGCCGCCTCAATTTTTTCTCCATACCTCGTGTACCACCCCCTACGAAGATTATTCGGAAACCGAGTTCCATTCCTTTCAGCTCTGATTCACTTCCAGACGACCCCGAATGGACGCGGATGCAATTTCATAAATCCATAGGGACAAATTATGAAAGGAAATCGAAAAAACGGGCCACCTGAAATTTTTCTCCATACCTCGTGTACTACCTCCTATGAGGATTATTCGGAAACCGAGTTCCATTCGTTTTAGCTCCGATTCACTTCCATACGACCCCGAACGGATGCGAAAGCAATTTCATAAATCCATAGGGACAAATTATGAAAAGAATTCCAAAAAACGGGCCGCCTCAATTTTTGCTCCATACTTCGTGTACTACCCCCTACGAAGATTATTCGGAAACCTAGTTTCATTCGTTTCAGTTCTGATTCATTTCTGGATGACCCCAAATGGACGCGGATGAAATTTCATAAATCCATAGGGACAAATTATGAAAATAAATCCAAAAAACGGGCCACCTCTATTTTTGCTCCATACCTCGTGTACTACCCCTTACGAGGATTATTCGGAAACCGAGTTCCATTCGTTTCAGCTCCGATTCACTTTCGGACGACCCCGAATGGACGCGAATGCAATTTCATAAATTCATAGGGACAAATTATAAAAGAATTCCAAAAAACGGGCCGCCTCAATTTTTGCTCCATACCTCGTGTACTACCCCTACGAGGATTATTCGGAAACCGAGTTTGATTCGTTTGAGCTCCGATTCACTTCCGGACGACCCCGAATGGACGCGAATTCAATTTCATAAATCCATAGGGACAAATTATGAAAAGAAATCAAAAAACAGGCCGCCTCAATTTTTGCTCCATACCTCGTGTACCACCCCCTACGAAGATTATTCGGAAACCGAGTTCCATTCGTTTCAGCTCTGATTCACTTCCGGACGACCCCGAATGGACGCGGATGCAATTTCATAAATCCATAGGGACAAATTATGAAAAGAATCCAAAAAATGGGCCGCCTCAATTTTTTCTCCATACCTCGTGTACTACCCCCTACGAGGATTATTCGGAAATCGAGTTCCATTCGTTTCAGCTCCGATTCACTTTCGGACGACCCCGAATGGAGGCGAATGCAATTTGATAAATCCATAGGGACAAATTATGAAAAGAATTCCAAAAAACGGGCCTCCTCAATTTTTTCTCCATACCTCGTGTACTACCCCCTACGAGGATTATTCGGAAACCGAGTTCCATTCGTTTAAGCTCCGATTCACTTCCGGACGACCCCGAATGGACGCGAATGCAATTTCATAAATTCATAGGGACAAATTATAAAAAGAATTCCAAAAAACGGGCCGCCTCAATTTTTGCTCCATACCTCGTGTTCGAGGATTATTCGGAAACCGAGTTTCATTCGTTTGAGCTCCGATTCACTTCCGGACGACCCCGAATGGACGCGAATTCAATTTCATAAATCCATAGGGACAAATTATGAAAAGAAATCAAAAAACAGGCCGCCTCAATTTTTTCTCCATACCTCGTGTACCACCCCCTACGAAGATTATTCGGAAACCGAGTTCCATTCCTTTCAGCTCTGATTCACTTCCAGACGACCCCGAATGGACGCGGATGCAATTTCATAAATCCATAGGGACAAATTATGAAAGGAAATCAAAAAAACGGGCCACCTGAAATTTTTCTCCATACCTCGTGTACTACCTCCTATGAGGATTATTCGGAAACCGAGTTCCATTCGTTTTAGCTCCGATTCACTTCCATACGACCCCGAATGGATGCGAAAGCAATTTCATAAATCCATAGGGACAAATTATGAAAAGAATTCCAAAAAACGGGCCGCCTCAATTTTTGCTCCATACTTCGTGTACTACCCCCTACGAAGATTATTCGGAAACCTAGTTTCATTCGTTTCAGTTCTGATTCATTTCCGGATGACCCCAAATGGACGCGGATGAAATTTCATAAATCCATAGGGACAAATTATGAAAATAAATCCAAAAAACGGGCCACCTCTATTTTTGCTCCATACCTCGTGTACTACCCCTTACGAGGATTATTCGGAAACCGAGTTCCATTCGTTTCAGCTCCGATTCACTTTCGGACGACCCCGAATGGACGCGAATGCAATTTCATAAATTCATAGGGACAAATTATAAAAAGAATTCCAAAAAACGGGCCGCCTCAATTTTTGCTCCATACCTCGTGTACTACCCCTACGAGGATTATTCGGAAACCGAGTTTGATTCGTTTGAGCTCCGATTCACTTCCGGACGACCCCGAATGGACGCGAATTCAATTTCATAAATCCATAGGGACAAATTATGAAAAGAAATCAAAAAACAGGCCGCCTCAATTTTTGCTCCATACCTCGTGTACCACCCCCTACGAAGATTATTCGGAAACCGAGTTCCATTCGTTTCAGCTCTGATTCACTTCCGGACGACCCCGAATGGACGCGGATGCAATTTCATAAATCCATAGGGACAAATTATGAAAAGAATCCAAAAAATGGGCCGCCTCAATTTTTTCTCCATACCTCGTGTACTACCCCCTACGAGGATTATTCGGAAATCGAGTTCCATTCGTTTCAGCTCCGATTCACTTTCGGACGACCCCGAATGGAGGCGAATGCAATTTGATAAATCCATAGGGACAAATTATGAAAAGAATTCCAAAAAACGGGCCGCCTCAATTTTTGCTCCATACCTCGTGTACTATCCCCTACGACGATTACTCGAAAACCGAGTTCCATTCGTTTCAGCTCCGATTCACTTCCGGACGACCCCGAATGGACGCGAATGCAATTTCATAAATCCATAGGGACAAATTATGAAAATAAATCCAAAAAACGGGCCACCTCAATTTTTGCTCCATACCTCGTGTACTACCCCTTACGAGGATTATTCGGAAACCGAGTTCCATTCGTTTCAGCTCCGATTCACTTTCGGACGACCCCGAATGGAGGCGAATGCAATTTTATAAATCCATAGGGACAAATTATGAAAAGAATTCCAAAAAATGGGCCGCCTCAATTTTTGCTCCATACGTCGTGTACTACCCCCTGCGACGATTATTCGGAAACCGAGTTCCATTCGTTTAAGCTCCGATTCACTTCCGGACGACCCCGAATGGACGCGAATGCAATTTCATAAATCCATAGGGACAAATTATGAAAATAAATCCAAAAAACGGGCCACCTCAATTTTTGCTCCATACCTCGTGTACTACCCCTTACGAGGATTATTCGAAAACCGAGTTCCATTCGTTTCAGCTCTGATTCACTTCCGGACGACCCCGAATGGACGCGGATGCAATTTCATAAATCCATAGGGACAAATTAGGAAAAGAAATCCAAAAAACGGGCCGCCTCAATTTTTCTCCATACCTCGTGTACTATACTCGAAAAAAGTACTAGATTGTGTAATGATAAGACTCGAAAATATTACTTGCCTAAAATGTATGATCCCATTTTGAATGGGTTCTATCGGGGAACAATCAAAAAAAAATTTCACCTTCAATCATAAATAAAATTTCGTTAGAAAATTTCATAGAGACAATGAAACCGAGTTCCATTTGTTTCAGCTCCGATTCACTTTCGAACGACCCCAAATGGAGGCGAATGCAATTTCATAAATCCATAGGGACAAATTATGAAAAGAATTCCAAAAAACGGGCCGCCTCAATTTTTGCTCCATACCTCGTGTACTACCCCCTACGACGATTATTCGGAAACCGAGTTCCATTCGTTTCAGCTCCGATTCACTTCTGGACGACCCCGACTGGACGCGAATGCAATTTCATAAATCCATAGGGACAAATTATGAAAATAAATCTAAAAAACGGGCCACCTCAATTTTTGCTCCATACCTCGTGTACTACCCCCTACGAGGATTATTCGGAAACCGAGTTCCATTCATTTAAGCTCCGATTCACTTCAGGACGACCCCGAATGGACACGAATGCAATTTCATAAATCCATAGGGACAAATTATGAAAAGAATTCCAAAAAACGGGCCGCCTCAATTTTTGCTCAATACCTCGTGTACTACCCCCTACGAGGATTATTCGGAAACCGAGTTCCATTCGTTTCAGCTCCGATTCACTTCCGGATGACTCCAAATGGACGCAGATGCAATTTCATAAATTCATAGGACAAATTATGAAAGGAAATCGAAAAAACGGGCCACCTGAAATTTTTCTCCATACCTCGTGTACTACCTCCTACGAGGATTATTCGGAAATCGAGTTCCATTCGTTTTAGCTCCGATTCACTTCCATACGACCCCGAATGGATGCGGAAGCAATTTCATAAATCCATAGGGACAAATTATGAAAAGTATTCCAAAAAACGGGCCGCCTCAATTTTTGCACCATACCTCGTGTACTACCCCCTACGAAGATTATTCGGAAACCTAGTTTCATTCGTTCCAGTTCTGATTCATTTCCGGATGACCCCAAATGGACGCGGATGACATTTCATAAATTCATAGGGACAAATTATGAAAATAAATCCAAAAAATGGGCCACCTCTATTTTTGCTCCATACCTCGTGTACTACCCCCTACGAGGATTATTCGAAAACCGAGTTCCATTCGTTTAAGCTCCGATTCACTTCCGGACGACCCCGAATGGACGCGAATGCAATTTCATAAATTCATAGGGACAAATTATGAAAAGAATTCCAAAAAATGGGCCGCCTCAATTTTTGCTCCATACCTCGTGTACTACCCCTACGAGGATTATTCGGAAACCGAGTTTCATTCGTTTGAGCTCCGATTCACTTCCGGACGACCCCGAATGGAGGCGAATGCAATTTCATAAATCCATAGGGACAAATTACGAAAAGAATTCCAAAAAACGGGCCGCCTCAATTTTTGCTCCATACCTCGTGTACTACCCCCTACGACGATTATTCGGAAACCGAGTTCCATTCGTTTCAGCTCCGATTCACTTCTGGACGACCCCGACTGGACGCGAATGCAATTTCATAAATCCATAGGGACAAATTATGAAAATAAATCTAAAAAACGGGCCACCTCAATTTTTGCTCCATACCTCGTGTACTACCCCCTACGAGGATTATTCGGAAACCGAGTTCCATTCATTTAAGCTCCGATTCACTTCAGGACGACCCCGAATGGACACGAATGCAATTTCATAAATCCATAGGGACAAATTATGAAAAGAATTCCAAAAAACGGGCCGCCTCAATTTTTGCTCAATACCTCGTGTACTACCCCCTACGAGGATTATTCGGAAACCGAGTTCCATTCGTTTCAGCTCCGATTCACTTCCGGATGACTCCAAATGGACGCAGATGCAATTTCATAAATTCATAGGACAAATTATGAAAGGAAATCGAAAAAACGGGCCACCTGAAATTTTTCTCCATACCTCGTGTACTACCTCCTACGAGGATTATTCGGAAACCGAGTTCCATTCGTTTTAGCTCCGATTCACTTCCATACGACCCCGAATGGATGCGGAAGCAATTTCATAAATCCATAGGGACAAATTATGAAAAGAATTCCAAAAAACGGGCCGCCTCAATTTTTGCACCATACCTCGTGTACTACCCCCTACGAAGATTATTCGGAAACCTAGTTTCATTCGTTCCAGTTCTGATTCATTTCCGGATGACCCCAAATGGACGCGGATGACATTTCATAAATTCATAGGGACAAATTATGAAAATAAATCCAAAAAAATGGGCCACCTCTATTTTTGCTCCATACCTCGTGTACTACCCCCTACGAGGATTATTCGAAAACCGAGTTCCATTCGTTTAAGCTCCGATTCACTTCCGGACGACCCCGAATGGACGCGAATGCAATTTCATAAATTCATAGGGACAAATTATGAAAAGAATTCCAAAAAATGGGCCGCCTCAATTTTTGCTCCATACCTCGTGTACTACCCCTACGAGGATTATTCGGAAACCGAGTTTCATTCGTTTGAGCTCCGATTCACTTCCGGACGACCCCGAATGGAGGCGAATGCAATTTCATAAATCCATAGGGACAAATTACGAAAAGAATTCCAAAAAACGGGCCGCCTCAATTTTTGCTCCATACCTCGTGTACTACCCCCTACGACGTTTATTCGAAAACCGAGTTCCATTCGTTTCAGCTCCGACTCACTTCCGGACGACCCCGAATGGACGCGAATGCAATTTCATAAATCCATAGGGACAAATTATGAAAATAAATCCAAAAAACGGGCCACCTCAATTTTTGCTCCATACCTCGTGTACTACCCCTTACGAGGATTATTCGGAAACCGAGTTCCATTCGTTTCAGCTCTGATTCACTTCCGGACGACCCCGAATGGACGCGGATGCAATTTCATAAATCCATAGGGACAAATTAGGAAAAGAAATCCAAAAAACGGGCCACCTCAATTTTTTCTCCATACCTCGTGTACTACCCCCTACGAGGATTATTCGAAAACCGAGTTCCATTCGTTTAAGCTCCGATTCACTTCCGGACGACCCCGAATGGACGTGAATGCAATTTCATAAATTCATAGGGACAAATTATAAAAAGAATTCCAAAAAATGGGCCGCCTCAATTTTTGCTCCATACCTCGTGTACTACCCCTACGAAGATTATTCGGAAACCGAGTTCCATTCGTTTCAGCTCTGATTCACTTCCGGACGACCCCGAATGGACGTGGATGCAATTTCATAAATCCATAGGGACAAATTATGAAAAGAATCCAAAAAACGGGCCGCCTCAATTTTTTCTCCATACCTCGTGTACTACCCCCTACGAGGATTATTCGGAAACCGAGTTCCATTCGTTTCAGCTCCGATTCACTTTCGGACGACGCCGAATGGAGGCGAATGCAATTCCATAAATCCATAGGGTCAAATTATGAAAAGAATTCCAAAAAACGGGCTGCCTCAATTTTTGCTCCATACCTCGTGTACTATCCCCTACGACGATTACTCGAAAACCGAGTTCTATTCGTTTCAGCTCCGATTCACTTCCGGACGACCCCGAATGGACGCGAATGCAATTTCATAAATCCATAGGGACAAATTATGAAAATAAATCCAAAAAATGGGCCACCTCAATTTTTGGTCCATACCTCGTGTACTACCTCTTACGAGGATTATTCGGAAACCGAGTTCCATTCGTTTCAGCTCCGATTCACTTTCGGACGACCCCGAATGGAGGCGAATGCAATTTCATAAATCCATAGGGACAAATTATGAAAAGAATTCCAAAAAATGGGCCGCCTCAATTTTTGCTCCATACGTCGTGTACTACCCCTACGACGATTATTCGGAAACCGAGTTCCATTCGTTTAAGCTCCGATTCACTTTCGGACGACCCCGAATGGACGCGAATGCAATTTCATAAATCCATAGGGACAAATTATGAAAATAAATCCAAAAAACGGGCCACCTCAATTTTTGCTCCATACCTCGTGTACTACCCCTTACGAGGATTATTCGGAAACCGAGTTCCATTCGTTTCAGCTCTGATTCACTTCCGGACGACCCCGAATGGACGCGGATGCAATTTCATAAATCCATAGGGACAAATTAGGAAAAGAAATCCAAAAAACGGGCCGCCTCAATTTTTTCTCAATACCTCGTGTACTATACTCGAAAAAAGTACTAGATTGTGTAATGATAAGACTCGAAAATATTACTTGCCTAAAATGTATGATCCCATTTTGAATGGGTTCTATCGGGGAACAATCAAAAAAAAAATTTCACCTTCAATCATAAATAAAATTTCGTTAGAAAATTTCATAGAGACAATGAAACCGAGTTCCATTCGTTTCAGCTCCGATTCACTTTCGGACGACCCCGAATGGAGGCGAATGCAATTTCATAAATCCATAGGGACAAATTATGAAAAGAATTCCAAAAAACGGGCCGCCTCAATTTTTGCTTCATACCTCGTGTACTACCCCCTACGACGATTATTCGGAAACCGAGTTCCATTCGTTTCAGCTCCGATTCACTTTTGGACGACCCCGACTGGACGTGAATGCAATTTCATAAATCCATAGGGACAAATTATGAAAATAAATCCAGAAAACGGGCCACCTCAATTTTTGCTCCATACCTCGTGTACTACCCCCTACGAGGATTATTCGGAAATCGAGTTCCATTCATTTAAGCTCCGATTCACTTCCGGACGACCCCGAATGGACAAGAATGCAATTTCATAAATCCATAGGGACAAATTATGAAAAGAATTCCAAAAAACGGGCCGCCTCAATTTTTGCTCAATACCTCATGTACTACCCCTACGAGGATTATTCGGAAACCGAGTTCCATTCGTTTCAGCTCCGATTCACTTCCGGACGACCCCGAATGGACGCGAATGCAATTTCATAAATCCATAGGGACAAATTATGAAAAGAAATCGAAAAAACGGGTCCCCTCAATTTTTGCTCCATACCTCGTGTACTACCCCTTACGAGGATTATTCGGAAACCGAGTTCCATTCGTTTCTGCTCCGATTCACTTCCGGATGACCCCAAATGGACGCGAATGCAATTTCATAAATTCATAGGGACAAATTATGAAAGGAAATCGAAAAAACGGGCCACCTGAAATTTTTCTCCATACCTCATGTACTACCTCCTACGAGGATTATTCGGAAACCGAGTTCCATTCGTTTTAGCTCCGATTCACTTCCATACGACCCCGAATGGATGCGAAAGCAATTTCATAAATCCATAGGGACAAATTATGAAAAGAATTCCAAAAAACGGGCCGCCTCAATTTTTGCTCCATACCTCGTGTACTACCCCCTACGAAGATTATTCGGAAACCTAGTTTCATTCGTTTCAGTTCTGATTCATTTCCGGATGACCCCAAATGGACGCGGATGAAATTTCATAAATCCATAGGGACAAATTATGAAAATAAATCCAAAAAACGGGCCACCTCTATTTTTGCTCCATACCTCGTGTACTACCCCCTACGAGGAGTATTCGAAAAACGAGTTCCATTCGTTTAAGCTCCGATTCACTTCCGGACGACCCCGAATGGACGCGAATGCAATTTCATATATTCATAGGGACAAATTATGAAAAGAATTCCAAAAAATGGGCCGCCTCAATTTTTGCTCCATACCTCGTGTACTACCCCTACGAGGATTATTCGGAAACCGAGTTTCATTCGTTTGAGCTCCGATTCACTTTCGGACGACCCCGAATGGAGGCGAATGCAATTTCATAAATCCATAGGGACAAATTATGAAAAGAATTCCAAAAAACGGGCCGCCTCAATTTTTGCTCCATACCTCGTGTACTACCCCCTACGACGTTTATTCGAAAACCGAGTTCCATTCGTTTCAGCTCCGATTCACTTCCGGACGACCCCGAATGGACGCGAATGAAATTTCATAAATCCATATGGACAAATTATGAAAATAAATCCAAAAAACGGGCCACCTCAATTTTTGCTCCATACCTCGTGTACTACCCTTTACGAGGATTATTCGGAAACCGAGTTCCATTCGTTTCAGCTCTGATTCACTTTCGGACGACCCCGAATGGACGCGGATGCAATTTCATAAATCCAAAGGGACAAATTAGGAAAAGAAATCCAAAAAACGGGCCACCTCAATTTTTTCTCCATACCTCGTGTACTACCCCCTACGAGGATTATTCGGAAACCGAGTTCCATTCGTTTAAGCTCCGATTCACTTCCGGACGACCCCGAATGGACGCGAATGCAATTTCATAAATTCATAGGGACAAATTATAAAAAGAATTGCAAAAAATGGGCCGCCTCAATTTTTGATCCATACCTCGTGTACTACCCCTACGAGGATTATTCGGAAACCGAGTTTCATTCGTTTGAGCTCCGATTCACTTCCGGACGACCCCGAATGGACGCGAATTCAATTTCATAAATCCATAGGGACAAATTATGAAAAGAAATCAAAAAAGGCCGCCTCAATTTTTTCTCCATACCTCATGTACCACCCCCTACGAAGATTATTTGGAAACCGAGTTCCATTCGTTTCAGCTCTGATTCACTTCCGGACGACCCCGAATGGACGCGGATGCAATTTCATAAATCCATAGGGACAAATTATGAAAAGAATCCAAAAAACGGGCCGCCTCAATTTTTTCTCCATACCTCGTGTACTACCCCTGCGAGGATTATTTGGAAACCGAGTTTCATTCGTTTGAGCTCCGATTCACTTCCGGACGACCCCGAATGGACGCGAATTCAATTTCATAAATCCATAGGGACAAATTATGAAAAGAAATCAAAAAACAGGCCGCCTCAATTTTTGCTCCATACCTCGTGTACCACACCCTACGAAGATTATTCGGAAACCGAGTTCCATTCGTTTCAGCTCTGATTCACTTCCGGACGACCCCGAATGGACGCGGATGCAATTTCATAAATCCATAGGGACAAATTATGAAAAGAATCCAAAAAACGGGCCGCCTCAATTTATTCTCCATACCTCGTGTACTACCCCCGACGAGGATTATTCGGAAACCGAGTCCATTCGTTTCAGCTCCGATTCACTTTCGGACGACCCCGAATGGAGGCGAATGCAATTTCATAAATCCATAGGGACAAATTATGAAAAGAATTCCAAAAAACGGGCAGCCTCAATTTTTGCTCCATACCTCGTGTACTACCCCCTACGACGATTATTCGAAAACCGAGTTCCATTCGTTTCAGCTCCGATTCACTTCCGGACGACCCCGAATGGACGCGAATGCAATTTCATAAATCCATAGGGACAAATTATGAAAATAAATCCAAAAAATGGGCCACCTCAATTTTTGCTCCATACCTCGTGTACTACCCCTTACGAGGATTATTCGAAAACCGAATTCCATTCGTTTCAGCTCTGATTCACTTCCGGACGACCCCGAATGGACGCGGATGCAATTTCATAAATCCATAGGGACAAATTAGGAAAAGAAATCTAAAAAATGGGCCGCCTCAATTTTTTCTCAATACCTCGTGTACTACCCCCTACGAGGATTATTCGGAAACCGAGTTCCATTCGTTTAAGCTCCGATTCACTTCTGGACGACCCCGAATGGACGCGAATGCAATTTCATAAATTCATAGGGACAAATTATAAAAAGAATTCCAAAAAACGGGCCGCCTCAATTTTTTCTCCATACCTCATGTACTACCCCTACGAGGATTATTCGGAAACCGAGTTTCATTCGTTTGAGCTCCAATTCACTTTCGGACGACCCCGAATGGACGCGAATTCAATTTCATAAATCCATAGGGACAAATTATGAAAAGAAATCAAAAAACAGGTCGCCTCAATTTTTTCTCCATACCTCGTGTACCACCCCCTACGAAGATTATTCGGAAACCGAGTTCCATTCGTTTCAGCTCTGATTAACTTCCGGACGACCCCGAATGGACGCGGATGCAATTTCATAAATCCACAGGGACAAATTATGAAAAGAATCCAAAAAACGGGCCGCCTCAATTTTTTCTCCATACCTCGTGTACTACCCCCTACGAGGATTATTCGGAAACCGAGTTCCATTCGTTTCAGCTCCGATTCACTTTCGGACGATCCCGAATGGAGGCGAATGCAATTATATAAATCCATAGGGACAAATTATGAAAAGAATTCTAAAAAACGGGCCGCCTCAATTTTTGCTCCATACATCGTGTACTACCCCCTACGACGATTATTCGGAAACCGAGTTCCATTTGTTTAAGCTCCGATTCACTTCCGGACAACCCCGAATGGACGCGAATGCAATTTCATAAATCCATAGGGACAAATTATGAAAATAAATCCAAAAAACGGGCCACCTCAATTTTTGCTCCATACCTCGTGTACTACCCCTTACGAGGATTATTCGAAAACCGAGTTCCATTCGTTTCAGCTCTGATCACTTCCGATGACCCCGAATGGACGCGGATGCAATTCATAAATCCATAGGGACAAATAGGAAAAGAAATCCAAAAAATGGGCCGCCTCAATTTTTTCTCCATACCTCGTGTACTACACCCTACGAGGATTATTCGGAAACCGAGTTCCATTCGTTTCAGCTCCGATTCACTTCCGGACGACCCCGAATGGACGCGGATGCAATTTCATAAATCCATAGGGACAAATTATGAAAAGAATCCAAAAAACGGGCAGCCTCAATTTTTGCTCCAAACCTCGTGTACTACCCCCTACGACGATTATTCAAAAACCGAGTTCCATTCGTTTCAGCTCCGATTCACTTCCGGACGACCCCGAATGGACGCGAATGCAATTTCATAAATCCATAGGGACAAATTATGAAAAATAAATCCAAAAAAACGGGCCACCTCAATTTTTTGCTCCATACCTCGTGTACTACCCCTTACGAGGATTATTCGGAAACCGAGTTCCATTCGTTTCAGCTCTGATTCACTTCCGGATGACCCCGAATGGACGCGGATGCAATTTCATAAATCCATAGGGACAAATTACGAAAAGAAATCCAAAAAACGGGCTGCCTCAATTTTTTCTCCATACCTCGTGTACTACCCCCTACGAGGATTATTCGGAAACCGAGTTCCATTCGTTTCAGCTCCGATTCACTTCCGGACGACCCCGAATGGACGTTGATGCAATTTCATAAATCCATAGGGACAAATTATGAAAAGAATCCAAAAAATGGGCCGCCTCAATTTTTTCTCCATACCTCGTGTACTACCCCCGACGAGGATTATTCGGAAACCGAGTTCCATTCGTTTCAGCTCCGATTCACTTCGGACGACCCCGAATGGAGCGAATGCAATTTCATAAATCCATAGGGACAAATTATGAAAAGAATCCAAAAAACGGGCCGCCTCAATTTTTGCTCCATACCTCGTGTACTACCCCCTACGAGATTATTCGAAACCGAGTTCCATTCGTTTCAGCTCCGATTCACTTCCGGACGACCCCGAATGGACGCGAATGCAATTTCATAAATCCATAGGGACAAATTATGAAAAAAATCCAAAAAACGGGCCACCTCAATTTTTGCTCCATACCTCGTGTACTACCCCTACGAGGATTATTCGAAACCGAGTTCCATTCGTTTCAGCTCGCTTGATTCACTTCCGGACGACCCCGAATGGACGCGATGCAATTTCATAAATCCATAGGGACAAATTATGAAAAGAAATCCAAAAAACGGGCCGCCTCAATTTTTCTCCATACCTCGTGTACTACCCCTACGAGGATTATTCGGAAACCGAGTTCCATTCGTTTAGCTCCGATTCACTTCCGGACGACCCCGAATGGACGCGAATGCAATTTCATAAATCATAGGGACAAATTATGAAAAGAATCCAAAAAACGGGCCGCCTCAATTTTTGCTCCATACCTCGTGTACTACCCCTACGAGGATTATTCGGAAACCGAGTTCCATTCGTTTAGCTCCGATTCACTTCCGGACGACCCCGAATGGACGCGAATGCAATTTCATAAATCCATAGGGACAAATTATGAAAAGAAATAAAAACGGCCGCCTCAATTTTTTCTCCATACCTCGTGTACTACCCCCTACGAGGATTATTCGGAAACCGAGTTCCATTCGTTTCAGCTCCGATTCACTTCCGGACGACCCCGAATGGACGCTGATGCAATTTCATAAATCCATAGGGACAAATTATGAAAAGAATCCAAAAAACGGGCCGCCTCAATTTTTTCTCCATACCTCGTGTACTACCCCCGACGAGGATTATTCGGAAACCGAGTTCCATTCGTTTCAGCTCCGATTCACTTCGGACGACCCCGAATGGAGCGAATGCAATTTCATAAATCCATAGGGACAAATTATGAAAAGAATCCAAAAAAGGGCCGCCTCAATTTTTGCTCCATACCTCGTGTACTACCCCCTACGAGGATTATTCGGAAACCGAGTTCCATTCGTTTAGCTCCGATTCACTTCCGGACGACCCCGAATGGACGCGAATGCAATTTCATAAATCCATAGGGACAAATTATGAAAAAAATCCAAAAAACGGGCCCCTCAATTTTTGCTCCATACCTCGTGTACTACCCCTACGAGGATTATTCGGAAACCGAGTTCCATTCGTTTCAGCTCCGATTCACTTCCGACCCCGAATGGACGCGAATGCAATTTCATAAATCCATAGGGACAAATTATGAAAAGAATCCAAAAAACGGGCCGCCTCAATTTTTGCTCCATACCTCGTGTACTACCCCCTACGAGGATTATTCGGAAACCGAGTTCCATTCGTTTCAGCTCCGATTCACTTCCGGACGACCCCGAATGGACGCGAATGCAATTTCATAAATCCATAGGGACAAATTATGAAAAAATCGAAAAAACGGGCCCCTCAATTTTTGCTCCATACCTCGTGTACTACCCCTTACGAGGATTATTCGGAAACCGAGTTCCATTCGTTTCAGCTCCGATTCACTTCCGGATGACCCCAATGGGCGAATGCAATTTCATAAATCCATAGGGACAAATTATGAAATCGAAAAAAACGGGCCACCTGAATTTTTCTCCATACCTCGTGTACTACCCCTACGAGGATTATTCGGAAACCGAGTTCCATTCGTTTAGCTCCGATTCACTTCCGGACGACCCCGAATGGACGCGATGCAATTTCATAAATCCATAGGGACAAATTATGAAAAGAAATCCAAAAATGGGCCGCCTCAATTTTTCTCCATACCTCGTGTACTACCCCCTACGAGGATTATTCGGAAACCGAGTTCCATTCTTTCAGCTCCGATTCACTTCCGGACGACCCCGAATGGACGATGCAATTTCATAAATCCATAGGGACAAATTATGAAAAGAATCCAAAAATGGGCCGCCTCAATTTTTCTCCATACCTCGTGTACTACCCCCGACGAGGATTATTCGGAAACCGAGTTCCATTCGTTTCAGCTCCGATTCACTTCGGACGACCCCGAATGGAGCGAATGCAATTTCATAAATTCATAGGGACAAATTATGAAAGAATCCAAAAAACGGCACCTCAATTTTTGCTCCATACCTCGTGTACTACCCCTACCGATTATTCGAAAACCGAGTTCCATTCATTTCAGCCGATTCACTTCCACGACCCCGAATGGACCGAAGCAATTCAA
>NW_027417403.1:0-62195 GCF_009905375.1 Apium graveolens
ATAGGGACAAATTAGGAAAAAAATCCAAAAAACGGGCCGCCTCAATTTTTTCTCCATACCTCGTGTACTACCCCTACGAGGATTATTCGGAAACCGAGTTCCATTCGTTCAGCTCCGATTCACTTCCGGACGACCCCGAATGGACGCGGATGCAATTTCATAAATCCATATGGGACACTTATGAAAGAAATCCAAAAAACGGGCCGCCTTAATTTTTTCTCCATACCTCGGTTACTACCCCCGATACGAGGATTAAATTCGGAAACTTGAGTCCATTCGTTTCAGCTCCGGATTCACTCGGGACCCCCGAATGGAGCGCGAATGCAATTTTCAGAAATCCTATAGGGACAAATTATGAAAACGAAATCAAAAAAGCGGTCCAGCCTCAATTTTATGCCATACCTCGTGTACTACCCCCCTACGAAGGATAGTCGGAAAACCGAGTTCCTATGCGTTTCATGCACCTGATTCACTTCCGGACGACCCCGAATGGACGCGAATGCAATTTCATAAATCCATAGGGACAAAATTATGAAAATAAATCCAAAAAGCGGCCACCATCAATTTTTGCTCCATACCTCGTGTACTAACCCCCTATGAGGATTATTCAGGAAACCGAGTTCCATTCGTTTCAGACTCTCTGATTCACTACCGGACGACCCCGAATGGACGCGGATGCAATTTTCATAATCCATAGGGACAAATTATGAAAAGACATCCAAAAAAAACGGGCCGACTCCATTTTTTCTCCATACACTCGTGTACTACCCCGTACGAGGATTATTTCGGAAACCGAGGTTCCATTTCGTTTTCAGCTACCGATTCACTCCCAGGACGACCCCGCAATTGGACGCGGATGCACTTTCCATAAATCCTAGGACAAATATGAAACGAAATCCAAAAACGGGGCCGCCTCAATTTTTGCTCCCATACCTCTGTGTACTACCCCCTACGACGGAGTATTCGTAAAACCGGGTGCCATTCGATTTCAGCTCTGATTTCCCACTGTCCGGACGACCCCGAATGGACGCGAATGCAATTTCATAAATCCATAGGGACAAATTATGAAAATAAATCCAAAAAACGGCCACCTCAATTTTGCTCCATACCTCGTGTACTACCCCTTACGAGAATTATTCGGAAACCGAGTTCCATTCGTTTCAGCTCTGATTCACTTTCGGATGACCCCGAATGGACGCGGATGCAATTTCATAAATCCATAGGGACAAATTAGGAAAAGAAATCCAAAAAACGGGCCGCCTCAATTTTTTCTCCATACCTCGTGTACTACCCCCTACGAGGATTATTCGGAAACCGAGTTCCATTCGTTTCAGCTCCGATTCACTTCCGGACGACCCCGAATGGACGCGGATGCAATTTCATAAATCCATAGGGACAAATTATGAAAAGAATCCAAAAAACGGGCCGCCTCAATTTTTTCTCCATACCTCGTGTACAACCCCCGACGAGGATTATTCGAAAACCGAGTTCCATTCGTTTCAGCTCCGATTCACTTTCGGACGACCCCGAATGGAGGCGAATGCAATTTCATAAATCCATAGGGACAAATTATGAAAAGAATTCCAAAAAACGGGCAGCCTCAATTTTTGCTCCATACCTCGTGTACTATCCCCTACGACGATTATTCGAAAACCGAGTTCCATTCGTTTCAGCTCCGATTCACTTCCGGACGACCCCGAATGGACGCGAATGCAATTTCATAAATCCATAGGGACAAATTATGAAAATAAATCCAAAAAACGGGCCACCTCAATTTTTGCTCCATACCTCGTGTACTACCCCTTACGAGGATTATTCGAAAACCGAGTTCCATTCGTTTCAGCTCTGATTCACTTCCGGACGACCCCGAATGGACGCGGATGCAATTTCATAAATCCATAGGGACAAATTAGGAAAAGAAATCCAAAAAACGGGCCGCCTCAATTTTTTCTCCATACCTCGTGTACTACCCCCTACGAGGATTATTCGGAAATCGAGTTCCATTCGTTTAAGCTCCGATTCACTTCCGGACGACCCCGAATGGACGCGAATGCAATTTCATAAATTCATAGGGACAAATTATAAAAAGAATTCCAAAAAACGGGCGCCTCAATTTTTGCTCCATACCTCGTGTACTACCCCTACGAGGATTATTCGGAAACCGAGTTTCATTCGTTTGAGCTCAGATTCACTTCCGGACGACCCCGAATGGACGCGAATTCAATTTCATAAATCCATTGGGACAAATTATGAAAAGAAATCAAAAACAGGCCGCATCAATTTTTTCTCCATACCTCATGTACCACCCCCTACGAAGATTATTCGGAAACCGAGTTCCATTCGTTTCAGCTCTGATTCACTTCCGGACGACCCCGAATGGACGCGGATGCAATTTCATAAATCCATAGGGACAAATTATGAAAAGAATCAAAAAAACGGGCCACCTCAATTTTTTCTCCATACCTCGTGTACTACCCCCTACGAGGATTATTCGGAAACCGTGTTCCATTCGTTTCAGCTCCGATTCACTTTCGGACGACCCCGAATGGAGGCGAATGCAATTTCATAAATCCATAGGGACAAATTATGAAAAGAATTCCAAAAAACGGGCCGCCTCAATTTTTGCTCCATACGTCGTGTACTACCCCCTACGACGATTATTCGGAAACCGAGTTCCATTCGTTTCAGCTCCGATTCACTTCTGGACGACCCCGACTGGACGCGAATGCAATTTCATAAATCCATAGGGACAAATATGAAAAGAAATCGAAAAAACGGGTCGCCTCAATTTTTGCTCCATACCTCGTGTACTACCCCTTACGAGGATTATTCGGAAACCGAGTTCCATTCGTCTCAGCTCCGATTCACTTCCGGATGACCCCAAATGGACGCGGATGCAATTTCATAAATTCATAGGGACAAATTATGAAAGGAAATCGAAAAAACGGGCCACCTGAAATTTTTCTCCATACCTCGTGTACTACCTCCTACGAGGATTATTCGGAAACCGAGTTCCATTCGTTTTAGCTCCGATTCACTTCCATACGACCCCGAATGGATGCGAAAGCAATTTCATAAATCCATAGGGACAAATTATGAAAAGAATTCCAAAAAACGGGCCGCCTCAATTTTTGCTCCATACCTCGTGTACTACCCCTTACGAGGATTATTCGGAAACCGAGTTCCATTCGTTTCAGCTCTGATTCACTTCCGGACGACCCCGAATGGACGCGGATGCAATTTCATAAATCCATAGGGACAGATTAGGAAAAGAAATCCAAAAAACGGGCCGCCTCAATTTTTTCTCCATACCTCGTGTACTACCCCCTACGAGGATTATTCGGAAACCGAGTTCCATTCGTATCAGCTCCGATTCACTTTCGGACGACCCCGAATGGAGGCGAATGCAATTTCATAAATCCATAGGGACAAATTATGAAAAGAATTCCAAAAAACGGGCCGCCTCAATTTTTGCTCCATACCTCGTGTACTACCCCCTACGACGATTATTCGGAAACCGAGTTCCATTCGTTTCAGCTCCGATTCACTTCTGGACGACCCCAAATGGACGCGAATGCAATTTCATAAATCCATAGGGACAAATTATGAAAATAAATCCAAAAAACGGGCCACCTCAATTTTTGCTCCATACCTCGTGTACTACCCCCTACGAGGATTATTCGAAAACCGAGTTCCATTCGTTTAAGCTCCGATTCACTTCCGGACGACCCCGAATGGACACGAATGCAATTTCATAAATCCATAGGGACAAATTATGAAAAGAATTCCAAAAAACGGGCCGCCTTAATTTTTGCTCAATACCTCGTGTACTACCCCCTACGAGGATTATTCGGAAACCGAGTTCCATTCGTTTCAGCTCCGATTCACTTCCGGACGACCACGAATGGACGCGAATGCAATTTCATAAATCCATAGGGACAAATATGAAAAGAAATCGAAAAAACGGGTCGCCTCAATTTTTGCTCCATACCTCGTGTACTACCCCTTACGAGGATTATTCGGAAACCGAGTTCCATTCGTTTCAGCTCCGATTCACTTCCGGATGACCCCAAATGGACGCGGATGCAATTTCATAAATTCATAGGGACAAATTATGAAAGGAAATCGAAAAAATGGGCCACCTGAAATTTTTCTCCATACCTCGTGTACTACCTCCTACGAGGATTATTCGGAAACCGAGTTCCATTCGTTTTAGCTCCGATTCACTTCCATACGACCCCGAATGGAGGCGAATGCAATTTCATAAATCTATAGGGACAAATATGAAAAGAATTCCAAAAAACGGGCCGCCTCAATTTTTGCTCCATACGTCGTGTACTACCCCCTACGAGGATTATTCGAAAACAGAGTTCCATTCGTTTAAGCTCTGATTCACTTCCGGACGACCCCGAATGGACGCGGATGCAATTTCATAAATCCATAGGGACAGATTAGGAAAAGAAATCCAAAAAACGGGCCGCCTCAATTTTTTCTCCATACCTCGTGTACTACCCCCTACGAGGATTATTCGGAAACCGAGTTCCATTCGTATCAGCTCCGATTCACTTTCGGACGACCCCGAATGGAGGCGAATGCAATTTCATAAATCCATAGGGACAAATTATGAAAAGAATTCCAAAAAACGGGCCGCCTCAATTTTTGCTCCATACCTCGTGTACTACCCCCTACGACGATTATTCGGAAACCGAGTTCCATTCGTTTCAGCTCCGATTCACTTCTGGACGACCCCAAATGGACGCGAATGCAATTTCATAAATCCATAGGGACAAATTATGAAAATAAATCCAAAAAACGGGCCACCTCAATTTTTGCTCCATACCTCGTGTACTACCCCCTACGAGGATTATTCGAAAACCGAGTTCCATTCGTTTAAGCTCCGATTCACTTCCGGACGACCCCGAATGGACACGAATGCAATTTCATAAATCCATAGGGACAAATTATGAAAAGAATTCCAAAAAACGGGCCGCCTTAATTTTTGCTCAATACCTCGTGTACTACCCCCTACGAGGATTATTCGGAAACCGAGTTCCATTCGTTTCAGCTCCGATTCACTTCCGGACGACCCCGAATGGACGCGAATGCAATTTCATAAATCCATAGGGACAAATATGAAAAGAAATCGAAAAAAACGGGTCGCCTCAATTTTTGCTCCATACCTCGTGTACTACCCCTTACGAGGATTATTCGGAAACCGAGTTCCATTCGTTTCAGCTCCGATTCACTTCCGGATGACCCCAAATGGACGCGGATGCAATTTCATAAATTCATAGGGACAAATTATGAAAGGAAATCGAAAAAATGGGCCACCTGAAATTTTTCTCCATACCTCGTGTACTACCTCCTACGAGGATTATTCGGAAACCGAGTTCCATTCGTTTTAGCTCCGATTCACTTCCATACGACCCCGAATGGATGCGAAAGCAATTTCATAAATCCATAGGGACAAATTATGAAAAGAATTCCAAAAAACGGGCCGCCTCAATTTTTGCTCCATACCTCGTGTACTACCCCTTACGAGGATTATTCGGAAACCAAGTTCCATTCGTTTCAGCTCTGATTCACTTCCGGACGACCCCGAATGGACGCGGATGCAATTTCATAAATCCATAGGGACAAATTAGGAAAAGAAATCCAAAAAATGGGCCGCCTCAATTTTTTCTCCATACCTCGTGTACTACCCCCTACGAGGATTATTCGGAAACCGAGTTCCATTCGTTTCAGCTCCGATTCACTTTCGGACGACCCCGAATGGAGGCGAATGCAATTTCATAAATCCATAGGGACAAATTATGAAAAGAATTCCAAAAAACGGGCCGCCTCAATTTTGCTCCATACCTCGTGTACTACCCCCTACGACGATTATTCGGAAACCGAGTTCCATTCGTTTCAGCTCCGATTCACTTCTGGACGACCCCAAATGGACGCGAATGCAATTTCATAAATCCATAGGGACAAATTATGAAAATAAATCCAAAAAACGGGCCACCTCAATTTTTGCTCCATACCTCGTGTACTACCCCCTACGAGGATTATTCGAAAACAGAGTTCCATTCGTTTAAGCTCCGATTCACTTCCGGACGACCCCGAATGGACACGAATGCAATTTCATAAATCCATAGGGACAAATTATGAAAAGAATTCCAAAAAACGGGCCGCCTCAATTTTGCTCAATACCTCGTGTACTACCCCCTACGAGGATTATTCGGAAACCGAGTTCCATTCGTTTCAACTCCGATTCACTTCCGGACGACCCCGAATGGACGCGAATGCAATTTCATAAATCCATAGGGACAAATTATGAAAAGAAATCGAATAAACGGGTCGCCTCAATTTTTGCTCCATACCTCATGTACTACCCCTTACGAGGATTATTCGGAAACTGAGTTCCATTCGTTTCAGCTCCGATTCACTTCCGGATGACCCCAAATGGACGCGGATGCAATTTCATAAATTCATAGAGACAAATTATGAAAGGAAATCAAAAAAACGGGCCACCTGAAATTTTTCTCCATACCTCGTATACTACCTCCTATGATGATTATTCGGAAACCGAGTTCCATTCGTTTTAGCTCCGATTCACTTCCATACGACCCCGAATGGATGCGAAAGCAATTTCATAAATCCATAGGGACAAATTATGAAAAGAATTCCAAAAAACGGGCCGCCTTAATTTTTGCTCAATACCTCGTGTACTACCCCCTACGAGGATTATTCGGAAACCGAGTTCCATTCGTTTCAGCTCCGATTCACTTCCGGACGACCCCGAATGGACGCGAATGCAATTTCATAAATCCATAGGGACAAATATGAAAAGAAATCGAAAAAACGGGTCGCCTCAATTTTTGCTCCATACCTCGTGTACTACCCCTTACGAGGATTATTCGGAAACCGAGTTCCATTCGTTTCAGCTCCGATTCACTTCCGGATGACCCCAAATGGACGCGGATGCAATTTCATAAATTCATAGGGACAAATTATGAAAGGAAATCGAAAAAAACGGGCCACCTGAAATTTTTCTCCATACCTCGTGTACTACCTCCTACGAGGATTATTCGGAAACCGAGTTCCATTCGTTTTAGCTCCGATTCACTTCCATACGACCCCGAATGGATGCGAAAGCAATTTCATAAATCCATAGGGACAAATTATGAAAAGAATTCCAAAAAACGGGCCGCCTCAATTTTTGCTCCATACCTCGTGTACTACCCCTTACGAGGATTATTCGGAAACCAAGTTCCATTCGTTTCAGCTCTGATTCACTTCCGGACGACCCCGAATGGACGCGGATGCAATTTCATAAATCCATAGGGACAAATTAGGAAAAGAAATCCAAAAAACGGGCCGCCTCAATTATTTCTCCATACCTCGTGTACTACCCGCTATGAGGATTATTCGGAAACCGAGTTCCATTCGTTTCAGCTCCGATTCACTTTCGGACGACCCCGAATGGAGGCGAATGCAATTTCATAAATCCATAGGGATAAATTATGAAAAGAATTCCAAAAAACGGGCCGCCTCAATTTTTGCTCCATACCTCGTGTACTACCCCCTACGACGATTATTCGGAAACCGAGTTCCATTCGTTTCAGCTCCGATTCACTTCTAGACGACCCCAAATGGACGCGAATGCAATTTCATAAATCCATAGGGACAAATTATGAAAATAAATCCAAAAAACGGGCCACCTCAATTTTTGCTCCATACCTCGTGTACTACCCCCTACGAGGATTATTCGAAAACAGAGTTCCATTCGTTTAAGCTCCGATTCACTTCCGGACGACCCCGAATGGACACGAATGCAATTTCATAAATCCATAGGGACAAATTATGAAAAGAATTCCAAAAAACGGGCCGCCTCAATTTTTGCTCAATACCTCGTGTACTACCCCCTACGAGGATTATTCGGAAACCGAGTTCCATTCGTTTCAACTCCGATTCACTTCCGGACGACCCCGAATGGACGCGAATGCAATTTCATAAATCCATAGGGACAAATTATGAAAAGAAATCGAATAAACGGGTCGCCTCAATTTTTGCTCCATACCTCATGTACTACCCCTTACGAGGATTATTCGGAAACTGAGTTCCATTCGTTTCAGCTCCGATTCACTTCCGGATGACCCCAAATGGACGCGGATGCAATTTCATAAATTCATAGAGACAAATTATGAAAGGAAATCAAAAAAACGGGCCACCTGAAATTTTTCTCCATACCTCGTATACTACCTCCTATGATGATTATTCGGAAACCGAGTTCCATTCGTTTTAGCTCCGATTCACTTCCATACGACCCCGAATGGATGCGAAAGCAATTTCATAAATCCATAGGGACAAATTATGAAAAGAATTCCAAAAAACGGGCCGCCTCAATTTTTGCTCCATGCCTCGTGTACTACCCTTTATGAGGATTATTCGGAAACCGAGTTCCATTCGTTTCAGGTCTGATTCACTTCCGGACGACCCCGAATGGACGCGGATGTAATTTCCTAAATCCATAGGGACAAATTAGAAAAAGAAATCCAAAAATCGGGCCGCCTCAATTTTTTCTCCATACCTCGTGTACTACCCCCTACGAGGATTATTCGGAAACCGAGTTCCATTCGTTTCAGCTCCGATTCACTTCTGGACGACCCCGAATGGACGCGAATGCAATTTCATAAATTCATAGGGATAAATTATGAAAAGAATTCCAAAAAACGGGCCACCTCAAATTTTGCTCCATACCTCGTGTACTACCTATGAATTATTCGGAAACCGAGTTTCATTCGTTTGAGCTCCGATTCACTTCCGGACGACCCCGAATGGACGCGAATTCAATTTCATAAATCCATAGGGACAAATTATGAAAAGAAATCAAAAAACAGGCCGACTCAATTTTTTCTCCATACCTCGTGTACCACCCCCTACGAAGATTATTCGGAAACCGAGTTCCATTCGTTTCAGCTCTGATTCACTTCTGGACGACCCCGAATGGACGCGGATGCAATTTCATAAATCCATAGGGACAAATTATGAAAAGAATCCAAAAAACGGGCCGCCTCAATTTTTTCTCCATACCTCGTGTACTACCCCCTACGAGGATTATTCGGAAACCGAGTTCCATTCGTTTCAGCTCCGATTCACGTTCGGACGACCCCGAATGGAGGCGAATGCAATTTCATAAATCTATAGGGACAAATTATGAAAAGAATTCCAAAAAATGGGCCACCTCAATTTTTGCTCCATACGTCGTGTACTACCCCCTACGACGATTATTCGAAAACCGAGTTCCATTCGTTTAAGCTCCGATTCACTTCCGGACGACCCCGAATGGACGCGAATGCAATTTCATAAATCCATAGGGACAAATTATGAAAATAAATCCAAAAAATGGGCCACCTCAATTTTTTCTCCATACCTCGTGTACTACCCCGTACGAGGATTATTCGGAAACCGAGTTCCATTCGTTTCAGCTCCGATTCACTTCCGGACGACCCCGAATGGACGCGGATGCAATTTCATAAATCCATAGGGACAAATTAGGAAAAGAAATCCAAAAAACGGGCCGCCTCAATTTTTTCTCCATACCTCGTGTACTACCCCCTACGAGGATTATTCGGAAACCGAGTTCCATTCGTTTAAGCTCCGATTCACTTCGGGACGACCCCGAATGGACGCTAATGCAATTTCATAAATCCATAGGGACAAATTATGAAAATAAATCCAAAAAACGGGCCACCTCAATTTTTGCTCCATACCTCGTGTACTACCCCTTACGAGGATTATTCGGAAACCGAGTTCCATTCGTTTCAGCTCCGATTCACTTCCGGACGACCCCGAATGGACGCGGATGCAATTTCATAAATCCATAGGGACAAATTAGGAAAAGAAATCCAAAAAACGGGCCGCCTCAATTTTTTCTCCATACCTCGTGTACTACCCCCTACGAGGATTATTCGGAAACCGAGTTCCATTCGTTTCAGCTCCGATTCACTTTCGGACGACCCCGAATGGAGGCGAATGCAATTTCATAAATCCATAGGGACAAATTATGAAAAAAATTCCAAAAAACGGGCCGCCTCAATTTTTGCTCCATACCTCGTGTACTACCCCCTACGACGATTATTCGGAAACCGAGTTCCATTCGTTTCAGCTCCGATTCACTTCTGGACGACCCCGACTGGACGCGAATGCAATTTCATAAATCCATAGGGACAAATTATGAAAATAAATCCAAAAAACGGGCCACCTCAATTTTTGCTCCATACCTCGTGTATTACCCCCTACGAGGATTATTCGAAAACCGAGTTCCATTCGTTTAAGCTCCGATTCACTTCCGGACGACCCCGAATGGACACGAATGCAATTTCATAAATCCATAGGGACAAATTATGAAAAGAATTCCAAAAAACGGGCCGCCTCAATTTTTGCTCAATACCTCGTGTACTACCCCCTACGAGGATTATTCGGAAACCGAGTTCCATTCGTTTCAGCTCCGATTCACTTCTGGACGACCCCGAATGGACGCGAATGCAATTTCATAAATTCATAGGGACAAATTATGAAAAGAATTCCAAAAAACGGGCCACCTCAAATTTTGCTCCATACCTCGTGTACTACTTATGAATTATTCGGAAACCGAGTTTCATTCGTTTGAGCTCCGATTCACTTCCGGACGACCCCGAATGGACGCGAATTCAATTTCATAAATCCATAGGGACAAATTATGAAAAGAAATCAAAAAACAGGCCGACTCAATTTTTTCTCCATACCTCGTGTACCACCCCCTACGAAGATTATTCAGAAACCGAGTTCCATTCGTTTCAGCTCTGATTCACTTCTGGACGACCCCAAATGGACGCGGATGCAATTTCATAAATCCATAGGGACAAATTATGAAAAGAATCCAAAAAACGGGCCGCCTCAATTTTTTCTCCATACCTCGTGTACTACCCCCTACGAGGATTATTCGGAAACTGAGTTCCATTCGTTTCAGCTCCGATTCACGTTCGGACGACCCCGAATGGAGGCGAATGCAATTTCATAAATCTGTAGGGACAAATTATGAAAAGAATTCCAAAAAATGGGCCACCTCAATTTTTGCTCCATACGTCGTGTACTACCCCCTACGACGATTATTCGAAAACCGAGTTCCATTCGTTTAAGCTCCGATTCACTTCCGGACGACCCCGAATGGACGCGAATGCAATTTCATAAATCCATAGGGACAAATTATGAAAATAAATCCAAAAAACGGGCCACCTCAATTTTTTCTCCATACCTCGTGTACTACCCCGTACGAGGATTATTCGGAAACCGAGTTCCATTCGTTTCAGCTCCGATTCACTTCCGGACGACCCCGAATGGACGCGGATGCAATTTCATAAATCCATAGGGACAAATTATGAAAAGAATCCAAAAAAACGGGCCGCCTCAATTTTTTCTCCATACCTCGTGTACTACCCCCTACGAGGATTATTCGGAAACCGAGTTCCATTCGTTTAAGCTCCGATTCACTTCGGGACGACCCCGAATGGACGCTAATGCAATTTCATAAATCCATAGGGACAAATTATGAAAATAAATCCAAAAAACGGGCCACCTCAATTTTTGCTCCATACCTCGTGTACTACCCCTCACGAGGATTATTCGGAAACCGAGTTCCATTCGTTTCAGCTCCGATTCACTTCCGGACGATCCCGAATGGACGCGGATGCAATTTCATAAATCCATAGGGACAAATTAGGAAAAGAAATCCAAAAAACGGGCCGCCTCAATTTTTTCTCCATACCTCGTGTACTACCCCCTACGAGGATTATTCGGAAACCGAGTTCCATTCGTTTCAGCTCCGATTCACTTCCGGACGACCCCGAATGGACGCGAATGCAATTTCATAAATCCATAGGGACAAATTATGAAAAGAAATCCAAAAAACGGGCCGCCTCAATTTTTGCTCCATACCTCGTGTACTACCCCCTACGAGGATTATTCGGAAACCGAGTTCCATTCGTTTCAGCTCCGATTCACTCCTGGACGACCCCGAATGGACGCGGAATGCAATTTCATAAATCCATAGGGACAAATTATGAAAATAAATCCAAAAAACGGGCCACCTCAATTTTTGCTCCATACCTCGTGTACTACCCCCTACGAGGATTATTCGGAAACCGAGTTCCATTCGTTTCAGCTCCGATTCACTTCCGGACGACCCCGAATGGACACGAATGCAATTTCATAAATCCATAGGGACAAATTATGAAAAGAATACCAAAAAACGGGCCGCCTCAATTTTTGCTCAAAACCTCGTGTACTACCCCCTACGAGGATTATTCGGAAACCGAGTTCCATTCGTTTCAACTCCGATTCACTTCCGGACGACCCCGAATGGACGCGAATGCAATTTCATAAATCCATAGGGACAAATTATGAAAAGAAATCGAATAAACGGGTCGCCTCAATTTTTGCTCCATACCTCGTGTACTACCCCTTACGAGGATTATTCGGAAACTGAGTTCCATTCGTTTCAGCTCCGATTCACTTCCGGATGACCCCAAATGGACGCGGATGCAATTTCATAAATTCATAGAGACAAATTATGAAAGGAAATCAAAAAAACGGGCCACCTGAAATTTTTCTCCATACCTCGTATACTACCTCCTATGAGGATTATTCGGAAACCGAGTTCCATTCGTTTTAGCTCCGATTCACTTCCATACGACCCCGAATGGATGCGAAAGCAATTTCATAAATCCATAGGGACAAATTATGAAAAGAATTCCAAAAAACGGGCCGCCTCAATTTTTGCTCCATGCCTCGTGTACTACCCTTTATGAGGATTATTCGGAAACCGAGTTCCATTCGTTTCAGCTCTGATTCACTTCCGGACGACCCCGAATGGACGCGGATGCAATTTCATAAATCCATAGGGACAAATTAGAAAAAGAAATCCAAAAAACGGGCCGCCTCAATTTTTTCTCCATACCTCGTGTACTACCCCCTACGAGGATTATTCGGAAACCGAGTTCCATTCGTTTCAGCTCCGATTCACTTCTGGACGACCCCGAATGGACGCGAATGCAATTTCATAAATTCATAGGGACAAATTATGAAAAGAATTCCAAAAAACGGGCCACCTAAAATTTTGCTCCATACCTCGTGTACTACCTATGAATTATTCGGAAACCGAGTTTCATTCGTTTGAGCTCCGATTCACTTCCGGACGACCCCGAATGGACGCGAATTCAATTTCATAAATCCATAGGGACAAATTATGAAAAGAAATCAAAAAACAGGCCGACTCAATTTTTTCTCCATACCTCGTGTACCACCCCCTACGAAGATTATTCGGAAACCGAGTTCCATTCGTTTCAGCTCTGATTCACTTCTGGACGACCCCGAATGGACGCGGATGCAATTTCATAAATCCATAGGGACAAATTATGAAAAGAATCCAAAAAACGGGCCGCCTCAATTTTTTCTCCATATCTCGTGTACTACCCCCTACGAGGATTATTCGGAAACCGAGTTCCATTCGTTTCAGCTCCGATTCACGTTCGGACGACCCCGAATGGAGGCGAATGCAATTTCATAAATCTATAGGGACAAATATGAAAAGAATTCCAAAAAATGGGCCACCTCAATTTTTGCTCCATACGTCGTGTACTACCCCCTACGACGATTATTCGAAAACCGAGTTCCATTCGTTTAAGCTCCGATTCACTTCCGGACGACCCCGAATGGACGCGAATGCAATTTCATAAATCCATAGGGACAAATTATGAAAATAAATCCAAAAAACGGGCCACCTCAATTTTTTCTCCATACCTCGTGTACTACCCCGTACGAGGATTATTCGGAAACCGAGTTCCATTCGTTTCAGCTCCGATTCACTTCCGGACGACCCCGAATGAACGCAGATGCAATTTCATAAATCCATAGGGACAAATTAGGAAAAGAAATCCAAAAAACGGGCCGCCTCAATTTTTTCTCCATACCTCGTGTACTACCCCCTACGAGGATTATTCGGAAACCGAGTTCCATTCGTTTAAGCTCCGATTCACTTCGGGACGACCCCGAATGGACGCTAATGCAATTTCATAAATCCATAGGGACAAATTATGAAAATAAATCCAAAAAACGGGCCACCTTAATTTTTGCTCCATACCTCGTGTACTACCCCTTACGAGGATTATTCGGAAACCGAGTTCCATTCATTTCAGCTCCGATTCACTTCCGGACGACCCCGAATGGACGCGGATGCAATTTCATAAATCCATAGGGACAAATTAGGAAAAGAAATCCAAAAAATGGGCCGCCTCAATTTTTTCTCCATACCTCGTGTACTACCCCCTACGAGGATTATTCGGAAACCGAGTTCCATTCGTTTAAGCTCCGATTCACTTTCGGACGACCCCGAATGGAGGCGAATGCAATTTCATAAATCCATAGGGACAAATTATGAAAAGAATTCCAAAAAACGGGCCGCCTCAATTTTTGCTCCATACCTCGTGTACTACCCCCTACGACGATTATTCGGAAACCGAGTTCCATTCGTTTAAGCTCCGATTCACTTCTGGACGACCCCGACTGGACGCGAATGCAATTTCATAAATCCATAGGGACAAATTATGAAAATAAATCCAAAAAACGGGCCACCTCAATTTTTGCTCCATACCTCGTGTACTACCCCCTACGAGGATTATTCGGAAACCGAGTTCCATTCGTTTAAGCTCCGATTCACTTCCGGACGACCCCGAATGGACACGAATGCAATTTCATAAATCCATAGGGACAAATTATGAAAATAATTCCAAAAAACGGGCCGCCTCAATTTTTGCTCCATACCTCGTGTACTACCCCCTACGAGGATTATTCGGAAACCGAGTTCCATTCGTTTCAAGCTCCGATTCACTTCCGGACGACCCCGAATGGACGCGAATGCAATTTCATAAATCCATAGGGACAAATTATGAAAAGAAATCGAATAAACGGGTCGCCTCAATTTTTGCTCCATACCTCGTGTACTACCCCTTACGAGGATTATTCGGAAACTGAGTTCCATTCGTTTCAGCTCCGATTCACTTCCGGATGACCCCAAATGGACGCGGATGCAATTTCATAAATTCATAGGGACAAATTATGAAAGGAAATCGAAAAAACGGGCCACCTGAAATTTTTCTCCATACCTCGTGTACTACCTCCTACGAGGATTATTCGGAAACCGAGTTTCATTCGTTTGAGCTCCGATTCACTTCCGGACGACCCCGAATGGACGCGAATGCAATTTCATAAATCCATAGGGACAAATTATGAAAAGAATTCCAAAAAATGGGCCGCCTCAATTTTTGCTCCATGCCTCGTGTACTACCCTTTATGAGGATTATTCGGAAACCGAGTTCCATTCGTTTCAGCTCTGATTCACTTCCGGACGACCCCGAATGGACGCGGATGCAATTTCATAAATCCATAGGGACAAATTAGAAAAAGAAATCTAAAAAACGGGCCGCCTCAATTTTTTCTCCATACCTCGTGTACTACCCGCTACGAGGATTATTCGGAAACCGAGTTCCATTCGTTTCAGCTCCGATTCACTTCTGGACGACCCCGAATGGACGCGAATGCAATTTCATAAATTCATAGGGACAAATTATGAAAAGAATTCCAAAAAATGGGCCGCCTCAATTTTTGCTCCATACCTCGTGTACTACCCTATGAATTATTCGGAAACCGAGTTTCATTCGTTTGAGCTCCGATTCACTTCCGGACGACCCCGAATGGACGCGAATTCAATTTCATAAATCCATAGGGACAAATTATGAAAAGAAATCAAAAAACAGGCCGCCTCAATTTTTTCTCCATACCTCGTGTACCTACCCCCTACGAAGATTATTCGGAAACCGAGTTCCATTCGTTTCAGCTCTGATTCACTTCCGGACGACCCCGAATGGACGCGGATGCAATTTCATAAATCCATAGGGACAAATTATGAAAAGAATCCAAAAAACGGGCCTCCTCAATTTTTTCTCCATACCTCGTGTACTACCCCCTACGAGGATTATTCGGAAACCGAGTTCCATTCGTTTCAGCTCCGATTCACGTTCAGGACGACCCCGAATGGAGGCGAATGCAATTTCATAAATCCATAGGGACAAATTATGAAAAGAATTCCAAAAAACGGGCCGCCTCAATTTTTGCTCCATACCTCGTGTACTACCCCCTACGACGATTATTCGAAAACCGAGTTCCATTCAGTTTAAGCTCCGATTCACTTCCGGACGACCCCGAATGGACGCGAATGCAATTTCATAAATCCATAGGGACAAATTATGAAAATAAATCCAAAAAATGGGCCACCTCAATTTTTTCTCCATACCTCGTGTACTACCCCGTACGAGGATTATTCGGAAACCGAGTTCCATTCGTTTCAGCTCCGATTCACTTCCGGACGACCCCGAATGGACGCGGATGCAATTTCATAAATCCATAGGGACAAATTAGGAAAAGAAATCCAAAAAACGGGCCGCCTCAATTTTTTCTCCATACCTCGTGTACTACCCCCTACGAGGATTATTCGGAAACCGAGTTCCATTCGTTTAAGCTCCGATTCACTTCGGGACGACCCCGAATGGACGCTAATGCAATTTCATAAATCCATAGGGACAAATTATGAAAATAAATCCAAAAAACGGGCCACCTCAATTTTTGCTCCATACCTCGTGTACTACCCCTTACGAGGATTATTCGGAAACCGAGTTCCATTCATTTCAGCTCCGATTCACTTCCGGACGACCCCGAATGGACGCGGATGCAATTTCATAAATCCATAGGGACAAATTATGAAAAGAAATCCAAAAAACGGGCCGCCTCAATTTTTTCTCCATACCTCGTGTACTACCCCCTACGAGGATTATTCGGAAACCGAGTTCCATTCGTTTAAGCTCCGATTCACTTTCGGACGACCCCGAATGGAGGCGAATGCAATTTCATAAATCCATAGGGACAAATTATGAAAAGAATTCCAAAAAACGGGCCGCCTCAATTTTTGCTCCATACCTCGTGTACTACCCCCTACGACGATTATTCGGAAACCGAGTTCCATTCGTTTCAGCTCCGATTCACTTCTGGACGACCCCGAATGGACGCGAATGCAATTTCATAAATCCATAGGGACAAATTATGAAAATAAATCCAAAAAACGGGCCGCCTCAATTTTTGCTCCATACCTCGTGTACTACCCCCTACGACGATTATTCGGAAACCGAGTTCCATTCGTTTCAGCTCCGATTCACTTCTGGACGACCCCGACTGGACGCTAATGCAATTTCATAAATCCATAGGGACAAATTATGAAAATAAATCCAAAAAACGGGCCACCTCAATTTTTGCTCCATACCTCGTGTACTACCCCTTACGAGGATTATTCGGAAACCGAGTTCCATTCATTTCAGCTCCGATTCACTTCCGGACGACCCCGAATGGACGCGGATGCAATTTCATAAATCCATAGGGACAAATTAGGAAAAGAAATCCAAAAAACGGGCCGCCTCAATTTTTTCTCCATACCTCGTGTACTACCCCCTACGAGGATTATTCGGAAACCGAGTTCCATTCGTTTAAGCTCCGATTCACTTTCGGACGACCCCGAATGGAGGCGAATGCAATTTCATAAATCCATAGGGACAAATTATGAAAAGAATTCCAAAAAACGGGCCACCTCAATTTTTGCTCCATACGTCGTGTACTACCCCCTACGACGATTATTCGAAAACCGAGTTCCATTCATTTAAGCTCCGATTCACTTCCGGACGACCCCGAATGGACGCGAATGCAATTTTATAAATCCATAGGGACAAATTATGAAAATAAATCCAAAAAACGGGCCACCTCAATTTTTTCTCCATACCTCGTGTACTACCCCTTACGAGGATTATTCGGAAACCGAGTTCCATTCGTTTCAGCTCTGATTCACTTCCGGACGACCCCGAATGGACGCGGATGCAATTTCATAAATCCATAGGGACAAATTAGGAAAAGAAATCCAAAAAACGGGCCGCCTCAATTTTTTCTCCATACCTCGTGTACTACCCCCTACGAGGATTATTCGGAAACCGAGTTCCATTCGTTTCAACTCCGATTCACTTCCGGACGACCCCGAATGGACGCGAAAGCAATTTCATAAATCCATAGGGACAAATTATGAAAAGAAATCGAATAAACGGGTCGCCTCAATTTTTGCTCCATACCTCGTGTACTACCCCTTACGAGGATTATTCGGAAACTGAGTTCCATTCGTTTCAGCTCCGATTCACTTCCGGATGACCCCAAATGGACGCGGATGCAATTTCATAAATTCATAGGGACAAATTATGAAAGGAAATCGAAAAAACGGGCCACCTGAAATTTTTCTCCATACCTCGTATACTACCTCCTACGAGGATTATTCGGAAAGCGAGTTCCATTCGTTTTAGCTCCGATTCACTTCCATACGACCCCGAATGGATGCGAAAGCAATTTCATAAATCCATAGGGACAAATTATGAAAAGAATTCCAAAAAATGGGCCGCCTCAATTTTTGCTCCATGCCTCGTGTACTACCCTTTATGAGGATTATTCGGAAACCGAGTTCCATTCGTTTCAGCTCTGATTCACTTCCGGACGACCCCGAATGGACGCGGATGCAATTTCATAAATCCATAGGGACAAATTAGAAAAAGAAATCTAAAAAACGGGCCGCCTCAATTTTTTCTCCATACCTCGTGTACTACCCGCTACGAGGATTATTCGGAAACCGAGTTCCATTCGTTTCAGCTCCGATTCACTTCTGGACGACCCCGAATGGACGCGAATGCAATTTCATAAATTCATAGGGACAAATTATGAAAAGAATTCCAAAAAACGGGCCGCCTCAATTTTTGCTCCATACCTCGTGTACTACCTATGAATTATTCGGAAACCGAGTTTCATTCGTTTGAGCTCCGATTCACTTCCGGACGACCCCGAATGGACGCGAATTCAATTTCATAAATCCATAGGGACAAATTATGAAAAGAAATCAAAAAACAGGCCGCCTCAATTTTTTCTCCATACCTCGTGTACCACCCCCTACGAAGATTATTCGGAAATCGAGTTCCATTCGTTTCAGCTCTGATTCACTTCTGGACGACCCCGAATGGACGCGGATGCAATTTCATAAATCCATAGGGACAAATTATGAAAAGAATCCAAAAAACGGGCCTCCTCAATTTTTTCTCCATACCTCGTGTACTACCCCCTACGAGGATTATTCGGAAACCGAGTTCCATTCGTTTCAGCTCCGATTCACGTTCAGACGACCCCGAATGGAGGCGAATGCAATTTCATAAATCCATAGGGACAAATTGTGAAAAGAATTCCAAAAAACGGGCCGCCTCAATTTTTGCTCCATACGTCGTGTACTACCCCCTACGACGATTATTCGAAAACCGAGTTCCATTCATTTAAGCTCCGATTCACTTCCGGACGACCCCGAATGGACGCGAATGCAATTTTATAAATCCATAGGGACAAATTATGAAAATAAATCCAAAAAACGGGCCACCTCAATTTTTTCTCCATACCTCGTGTACTACCCCTTACGAGGATTATTCGGAAACCGAGTTCCATTCGTTTCAGCTCTGATTCACTTCCGGACGACCCCGAATGGACGCGGATGCAATTTCATAAATCCATAGGGACAAATTAGGAAAAGAAATCCAAAAAACGGGCCGCCTCAATTTTTTCTCCATACCTCGTGTACTACCCCCTACGAGGATTATTCGGAAACCGAGTTCCATTCGTTTCAGCTCCGATTCACTTCCGGACGACCCCGAATGGACGCGAATGCAATTTCATAAATCCATAGGGGCAAATTATGAAAAGAAATCGAATAAACGGGTCGCCTCAATTTTTGCTCCATACCTCGTGTACTACCCCTTACGAGGATTATTCGGAAACCGAGTTCCATTCGTTTCAGCTCCGATTCACTTCCGGATGACCCCAAATGGACGCGGATGCAATTTCATAAATTCATAGGGACAAATTATGAAAGGAAATCGAAAAAACGGGCCACCTGAAATTTTTCTCCATACCTCGTGTACTACCTCCTACGAGGATTATTCGGAAACCGAGTTCCATTCGTTTTAGCTCCGATTCACTTCCATACGACCCCGAATGGATGCGAAAGCAATTTCATAAATCCATAGGGACAAATTATGAAAAGAATTCCAAAAAACGGGCTGCCTCAATTTTTGCTCCATACCTCGTGTACTACCCCCTACGACGATTATTCGAAAACCGAGTTCCATTCGTTTCAGCTCCGATTCACTTCTGGACGACCCCGACTGGACGCGAATGCAATTTCATAAATCCATAGGGACAAATTATGAAAATAAATCCAAAAAACGGGCCACCTCGATTTTTGCTCCATACCTCGTGTACTACCCCCTACGAGGATTATTCGAAAACCGAGTTCCATTCGTTTAAGCTCCGATTCACTTCCGGACGACCACGAATGGACACGAATTCAATTTCATAAATCCATAGGGACAAATTATGAAAAGAATTCTAAAAAAAGGGCCGCCTCAATTTTTGCTCAATACCTCGTGTACTACCCCCTACGAGGATTATTCGGAAACCGAGTTCCATTCGTTTCAGCTCTGATTCACTTTCGGACGACCCCGAATGGACGCGAATGCAATTTCATAAATCCATAGGGACAAATTATGAAAAGAAATCGAATAAACGGGTCGCCTCAATTTTTGCTCCATACCTCGTGTACTACCCCATACGAGGATTATTCGGAAACCGAGTTCCATTCGTTTCAGCTCCGATTCACTTCCGGATGACCCCAAATGGACGCGGATGCAATTTCATAAATTCATAGGGACATATTATGAAAGGAAATCGAAAAAACGGGCCACCTGAAATTTTTCTCCATTCCTCGTGTACTACCTCCTACGAGGATTATTCGAAAACCGAGTTCCATTCGTTTTAGCTCCGATTCACTTCCATCCGACCCCGAATGGATGCGAAAGCAATTTCATAAATCCATAGGGACAAATTATGAAAAGAATTCCAAAAAACGGGCCGCCTCAATTTTTGCTCCATGCCTCGTGTACTACCCTTTATGAGGATTATTCGGAAACCGAGTTCCATTCGTTTCAGCTCTGATTCACTTCCAGACGACCCCGAATGGACGCGGATGCAATTTCATAAATCCATAGGGACAAATTAGAAAAAGAAATCCAAAAAACGGGTCGCCTCAATTTTTTCTCCATACCTCGTGTACTACCCCCTACGAGGATTATTCGGAAACCGAGTTCCATTCGTTTCAGCTCCGATTCACTTCCGGACGACCCCGAATGGACGCGAATGCAATTTCATAAATTCATAGGGACAAATTATGAAAAGAATTCCAAAAAATGGGCCACCTCAATTTTTGCTCCATACCTCGTGTACTACCTATGAATTATTCAGAAACCGAGTTTCATTCGTTTGAGCTCCGATTCACTTCCGGACGACCCCGAATGGACGCGAATTCAATTTCATAAATCCATAGGGACAAATTATGAAAAGAAATCAAAAAACAGGCCGCCTCAATTTTTTCTCCATACCTCGTGTACCACCCCCTACGAAGATTATTCGGAAACCGAGTTCCATTCGTTTCAGCTCTGATTCACTTCTGGACGACCCCGAATGGACGCGGATGCAATTTCATAAATCCATAGGGACAAATTATGAAAAGAATCCAAAAAACGGGCCACCTCAATTTTTTCTCCATACCTCGTGTACTACCCCCTACGAGGATTTTTCGGAAACCGAGTTCCATTCGTTTCAGCTCTGATTCACTTTCGGACGAGCCCGAATGGAGGCGAATGCAATTTCATAAATCCATAGGGACAAATTATGAAAAGAATTCCAAAAAACGGGCCACCTCAATTTTTGCTCCATACGTCGTGTACTACCCCCTACGACGATTATTCGGAAACCGAGTTCCATTCGTTTAAGCTCCGATTCACTTCCGGACGACCCCGAATGGACGCGAATGCAATTTCATAAATCCATAGGGACAAATTATGAAAATAAATCCAAAAAACGGGCCACCTCAATTTTTGCTCCATACCTCGTGTACTACCCCTTACGAGGATTATTCGGAAACCGAGTTCCATTCGTTTCAGCTCTGATTCACTTCCGGACGACCCCGAATGGACGTGGATGCAATTTCATAAATCCATAGGGACAAATTAGGAAAAGAAATCCAAAAAACGGGCCGCCTCAATTTTTTCTCCATACCTCGTGTACTACCCCCTACGAGGATTATTCGGAAACCGAGTTCCATTCGTTTCAGCTCCGATTCACTTTCGGACGACCCCGAATGGAGGCGAATGCAATTTCATAAATCCATAGGGACAAATTATGAAAAGAATTCCAAAAAACGGGCCGCCTCAATTTTTGCTCCATACCTCGTGTACTACCCCCTACGACGATTATTCGGAAACCGAGTTCCATTCGTTTCAGCTCCGATTCAGTTCTAGACGACCCCGACTGGACGCGAATGCAATTTCATAAATCCATAGGGACAAATTATGAAAATAAATCCAAAAAACGGGCCACCTCGATTTTTGCTCCATACCTCGTGTACTACCCCCTACGAGGATTATTCGGAAACCGAGTTCCATTCGTTTATGCTCCGATTCACTTCCGGACGACCAAGAATGGACACGAATGCAATTTCATAAATCCATAGGGACAAATTATGAAAAGAATTCCAAAAAACGGGCCGCCTCAATTTTTGCTCAATACCTCGTGTACTACCCCCAACGAGGATTATTCGGAAACCGAGTTCCATTCGTTTCAACTCCGATTCACTTCCGGACGACCCCGAATGGACGCTAATGCAATTTCATAAATCCATAGGGACAAATTATGAAAAGAAATCGAATAAACGGGTCGCCTCAATTTTTGCTCCATACCTCGTGTACAACCCCTTACGAGGATTATTCGGAAACCGAGTTCCATTCGTTTCAGCTCCGATTCACTTCCGGATGACCCCAAATGGACGCGGATGCAATTTCATAAATTCATAGGGACAAATTATGAAAGGAAATCGAAAAAACGGGCCACCTGAAATTTTTCTCCATACCTCGTGTACTACCTCCTACGAGGATTATTCGGAAACTGAGTTCCATTCGTTTTAGCTCCGATTCACTTCCATACGACCCCGAATGGATGCGAAAGCAATTTCATAAATCCATAGGGACAAATTATGAAAAGAATTCCAAAAAACGGGCAGCCTCAATTTTTGTTCCATGCCTCGTGTACTACCCTTTATGAGGATTATTCGGAAACCGAGTTCCATTCGTTTCAGCTCTGATTCACTTCCAGACGACCCCGAATGGACGCGGATGCAATTTCATAAATCCATAGGGACAAATTAGAAAAAGAAATCCAAAAAATGGGCCGCCTCAATTTTTTCTCCATACCTCGTGTACTACCCCCTACGAGGATTATTCGGAAACCGAGTTCCATTCGTTTCAGCTCCGATTCACTTCCGGACGACCCCGAATGGACGCGAATGCAATTTCATAAATTCATAGGGACAAATTATGAAAAGAATTCCAAAAAATGGGCCACCTCAATTTTTGCTCCATACCTCGTGTACTACCTATGAATTATTCGGAAACCGAGTTTCATTCGTTTGAGCTCCGATTCACTTCCGGACGACCCCGAAAGGACGCGAATTCAATTTCATAAATCCATAGGGACAAATTATGAAAATAAATCAAAAAACAGGCCGCCTCAATTTTTTCTCCATACCTCGTGTACCACCCCCTACGAAGATGATTCGGAAACCGAGTTCCATTCGTTTCAGCTCTGATTCACTTCTGGACGACCCCGAATGGACGCGGATGCAATTTCATAAATCCATAGGGACAAATTATGAAAAGAATCCAAAAAACGGGCCGCCTCAATTTTGTCTCCATACCTCGTGTACTACCCCCTACGAGGATTATTCGGAAACCGAGTTCCATTCGTTTCAGCTCAGATTCACTTTCGGACGACCCCGAATGGAGGCGAATGCAATTTCATAAATCCATAGGGACAAATTATGAAAAGAATTCCAAAAAACGGGCCCCCTCAATTTTTGCTCCATACGTCGTGTACTACCCCCTACGACGATTATTCGGAAACCGAGTTCCATTCGTTTAAGCTCCGATTCACTTCCGGGAGACCCCGAATGGACGCGAATGCAATTTCATAAATCCATAGGGACAAATTATGAAAATAAATCCAAAAAACGGGCCACCTCAATTTTTGCTCCATACCTCGTGTACTACCCCTTACGAGGATTATTCGGAAACCGAGTTCCATTCGTTTCAGCTCTGATTCACTTCCGGACGACCCCGAATGGACGTGGATGCAATTTCATAAATCCATAGGGGCAAATTAGGAAAAGAAATCCAAAAAACGGGCCGCCTCAATTTTTTCTCCATACCTCGTGTACTACCCCCTACGAGGATTATTCGGAAACCGAGTTCCATTCGTTTCAGCTCCGATTCACTTTCGGACGACCCCGAATGGAGGCGAATGCAATTTCATAAATCCATAGGGACAAATTATGAAAAGAATTCCAAAAAACGGGCCGCCTCAAATTTTGCTCCATACCTCGTGTACTACCCCTACGACGATTATTCGGAAACCGAGTTCCATTCGTTTCAGCTCCGATTCAGTTCTAGACGACCCCGACTGGACGCGAATGCAATTTCATAAATCCATAGGGACAAATTATGAAAATAAATCCAAAAAACGGGCCACCTCGATTTTTGTTCCATACCTCGTGTACTCCCCCCTACGAGGATTATTCGGAAACCGAGTTCCATTCGTTTATGCTCCGATTCACTTCCGGACGACCAAGAATGGACACGAATGCAATTTCATAAATCCATAGGGACAAATTATGAAAAGAATTCCAAAAAACGGGCCGCCTCAATTTTTGCTCAATACCTCGTGTACTACCCCCTACGAGGATTATTCGGAAACCGAGTTCCATTCGTTTCAACTCCGATTCACTTCCGGACGACCCCGAATGGACGCTAATGCAATTTCATAAATCCATAGGGACAAATTATGAAAAGAAATCGAATAAACGGGTCGCCTCAATTTTTGCTCCATACCTCGTGTACTACCCCTTACGAGGATTATTCGGAAACCGAGTTCCATTCGTTTCAGCTCCGATTCACTTCCGGACTAACCCCGAATGGACGCAGGATGCAATTTCATAAATTCATAGGGACAAATTATGAAAGAAATCGAAAAAACGGGCCACCTCAATTTTTCTCCATACCTCGTGTACTACCTCCTACGAGGATTATTCGGAAACTGAGTTCCATTCGTTTTAGCTCCGATTCACTTCCATACGACCCCGAATGGATGCGAATGCAATTTCATAAATCCATAGGGACAAATTATGAAAAGAATTCCAAAAAACGGGCCGCCTCAATTTTTGCTCCATGACCTCGTGTACTACCCCCTTACGAGGATTATTCGGAAACCGAGTTCCATTCGTTTCAGCTCTGATTCACTTCCGGACGACCCCGAATCGACGCGGATGCAATTTCATAAATCCATAGGGACAAATTATGAAAAGAAATCCAAAAAATGGGCCGCCTCAATTTTTTGCTCCATACCTCGTGTACTACCCCCTACGAGGATTATTCGGAAACCGAGTTCCATTCGTTTCAGCTCCGATTCACTTCCGGACGACCCCGAATGGACGCGAATGCAATTTCATAAATCATAGGGACAAATTATGAAAAGAATTCCAAAAAACGGGCCGCCTCAATTTTTACTCCATACCTCGTGTACTACCCCTACGAGGATTATTCGGAAACCGAGTTTCCATTCGTTTGAGCTCCGATTCACTTCCGGACGACCCCGAATGGACGCGAATTCAATTTCATAAATCCATAGGGACAAATTATGAAAAGAAATCAAAAAACAGGCCGCCTCAATTTTTTCTCCATACCTCGTGTACCTACCCCCTACGAGATTATTCGGAAACCGAGTTCCATTCGTTTCAGCTCTGATTCACTTCCGGACGACCCCGAATGGACGCGGATGCAATTTCATAAATCCATAGGGACAAATTATGAAAAGAATCCAAAAAACGGGCCGCCTCAATTTTTTCTCCATACCTCGTGTACTACCCCCTACGAGGATTATTCGGAAACCGAGTTCCATTCGTTTCAGCTCCGATTCACTTTCGGACGACCCCGAATGGAGGCGAATGCAATTTCATAAATCCATAGGGACAAATTATGAAAAGAATTCCAAAAAACGGGCCGCCTCAATTTTTGCTCCATACCTCGTGTACTACCCCCTACGACGATTATTCGGAAACCGAGTTCCATTCGTTTCAGCTCCGATTCACTTCCGGACGACCCCGAATGGACGCGAATGCAATTTCATAAATCCATAGGGACAAATTATGAAAATAAATCCAAAAAATGGGCCACCTAGATTTTTGCTCCATACCTCGTGTACTACCCCTTACAAGGATTATTCGGAAACCGAGTTCCATTCGTTTCAGCTCGAATTCACTTCCGGACGACCTCGAATGGACGCGGATGCAATTTCATAAATCCATAGGGACAAATTAGGAATAGAAATCCAAAAAACGGGCCACCTCAATTTTTTCTCCATACCTCGTGTACTACCCCCTACGAGGATTATTCGGAAACCGAGTTCCATTCGTTTAAGCTCCGATTCACTTCCGGACGACCCCGAATGGACGCGAATGCAATTTCATAAATTCATAGGGACAATTATAAAAGAATTCCAAAAAATGGGCCGCCTCAATTTTTGTTCCATACCTCGTGTACTACCCCTACGAGGATTATTCGGAAACCGAGTTTCATTCGTTTGAGCTCCGATTCACTTCCGGACAACCCCGAATGGACGCGAATTCAATTTCATAAATCCATAGGGAGAAATTATGAAAAGAAATCAAAAAACAGGCCGCCTCAATTTTTTCTCCATACCTCGTGTACCACCCCCTACGAACATTATTCGGAAACCGAGTTCCATTCGTTTCAGCTCTGATTCACTTCCGGATGACCCCGAATGGACGCGGATGCAATTTCATAAATCCATAGGGACAAATTATGAAAAGAATCCAAAAAATGGGCCGCCTCAATTTTTTCTCCATACCTCGTGTACTACCCCCTATGAGGATTATTCGGAAACCGAGTTCCATTCGTTTCAGCTCCGATTCACTTTCGGACGACCCCGAATGGAGGCGAATGCAATTTCATAAATCCATAGGGACAAATTATGAAAAGAATTCCAAAAAACGGGCCGCCTCAATTTTGGCTCCATACCTCGTGTACTACGCCCTACGACGATTATTCGAAAACCGAGTTCCATTCGTTTAAGCTCCGATTCACTTCCGGACGACCCCGAATGGACGCGAATGCAATTTCATAAATCCATAGGGACAAATTATGAAAATAAATCTAAAAAACGGGCAACCTCAATTTTTGCTCCATACCTCGTGTACTACCCCTTACGAGGATTATTCGGAAACCGAGTTCCATTCGTTTCAGCTCTGATTCACTTCCGGACGACCCCGAATGGACGCAGATGCAATTTCATAAATCCATAGGGACAAATTAGGAAAAGAAATCCAAAAAATGGGCCGCCTCAATTTTTTCTCCATACCTCGTGTACTACCCCCTACGAGGATTATTCGGAAACCGAGTTCCATTCGTTTCAGCTCCGATTCACTTTCGGACGACCCCGAATGGAGGCGAATGCAATTTCATAAATCCATAGGGACAAATTATGAAAAGAATTCCAAAAAACGGGCCGCCTCAATTTTTGCTCCATACCTCGTGTACTACCCCCTACGACGATTATTCGGAAACCGAGTTCCATTCGTTTCAGCTCCGATTCACTTCCGGACGACCACGAATGGACACGGATGCAATTTTCATAAATCCATAGGGACAAATTATGAAAAGAATTCCAAAAAATGGGCCGCCTCAATTTTTGCTCCATACCTCGTGTACTACCCCCTACGAGGATTATTCGGAAACCGAGTTCCATTCGTTTCAGCTCCGATTCACTTCCGGACGACCCCGAATGGACGCGGAATGCAATTTCATAAATCCATAGGGACAAATTATGAAAAGAAATCAAAAAACGGGCCGCCTCAATTTTTGCTCCATACCTCGTGTACTACCCCTTACGAGGATTATTCGGAAACCGAGTTCCATTCGTTTCAGCTCCGATTCACTTCCGGACGACCCCGAATGGACGCGGATGCAATTTCATAAATCCATAGGGACAAATTATGAAAAGAAATCGAAAAAACGGGCCACCTCAATTTTTCTCCATACCTCGTGTACTACCCCTACGAGGATTATTCGGAAACCGAGTTCCATTCGTTTCAGCTCCGATTCACTTCCAGGACGACCCCGAATGGACGCGGAATGCAATTTCATAAATCCATAGGGACAAATTATGAAAAGAATTCCAAAAAACGGGCCGCCTCAATTTTTGCTCCATACCTCGTGTACTACCCCTTACGAGGATTATTCGGAAACCGAGTTCCATTCGTTTCAGCTCCGATTCACTTCCGGATGACCCCAAATGGACGCGGATGCAATTTCATAAATTCATAGGGACATATTATGAAAGGAAATCGAAAAAACGGGCCACCTGAAATTTTTCCCCATTCCTCGTGTACTACCTCCTACGAGGATTATTCGAAAACCGAGTTCCATTCGTTTTAGCTCCGATTCACTTCCATCCGACCCCGAATGGATGCGAAAGCAATTTCATAAATCCATAGGGACAAATTATGAAAAGAATCCAAAAAATGGGCCGCCTCAATTTTTTCTCCATACCTCGTGAACTACCCCCTACGAGGATTATTCGGAAACCGAGTTCCATTCGTTTCAGCTCCGATTCACTTTCGGACGACCCCGAATGGAGGCGAATGCAATTTCATAAATCCATAGGGACAAATTATGAAAAGAATTCCAAAAAACGGGCCGCCTCAATTTTTGCTCCATACCTCGTGTACTACCCCCTACGACGATTATTCGAAAACCGAGTTCCATTCGTTTCAGCTCTGATTCACTTCCGGACGACCCCGAATGGACGCAAATGCAATTTCATAAATCCATAGGGACAAATTATGAAAATAAATCCAAAAAATGGACCACCTCAATTTTTGCTCCATACCTCGTGTACTACCCCTTACAAGGATTATTCGGAAACCGAGTTCCATTCGTTTCAGCTCGAATTCACTTCCGGACGACCTCGAATGGACGCGGATGCAATTTCATAAATCCATAGGGACAAATTAGGAATAGAAATCCAAAAAACGGGCCACCTCAATTTTTTCTCCATACCTCGTGTACTACCCCCTACGAGGATTATTCGGAAACCGAGTTCCATTCGTTTAAGCTCCGATTCACTTCCGGACGACCCCCAATGGACGCGAATGCAATTTCATAAATTCATAGGGACAATTTATAAAAAGAATTCCAAAAAATGGGCCGCCTCAATTTTTGTTCCATACCTCGTGTACTACCCCTACGAGGATTATTCGGAAACCGAGTTTCATTCGTTTGAGCTCCGATTCACTTCCGGACAACCCCGAATGGACGCGAATTCAATTTCATAAATCCATAGGGAGAAATTATGAAAAGAAATCAAAAAACAGGCCGCCTCAATTTTTTCTCCATACCTCGTGTACCACCCCCTACGAACATTATTCGGAAACCGAGTTCCATTCGTTTCAGCTCTGATTCACTTCCGGATGACCCCGAATGGACGCGGATGCAATTTCATAAATCCATAGGGACAAATTATGAAAAGAATCCAAAAAATGGGCCGCCTCAATTTTTTCTCCATACCTCGTGTACTACCCCCTATGAGGATTATTCGGAAACCGAGTTCCATTCGTTTCAGCTCCGATTCACTTTCGGACGACCCCGAATGGAGGCGAATGCAATTTCATAAATCCATAGGGACAAATTATGAAAAGAATTCCAAAAAACGGGCCGCCTCAATTTTTGCTCCATACCTCGTGTACTACGCCCTACGACGATTATTCGAAAACCGAGTTCCATTCGTTTAAGCTCCGATTCACTTCCGGACGACCCCGAATGGACGCGAATGCAATTTCATAAATCCATAGGAACAAATGATGAAAATAAATCTAAAAAACGGGAAACCTCAATTTTTGCTCCATACCTCGTGTACTACCCCTTACGAGGATTATTCGGAAACCGAGTTCCATTCGTTTCAGCTCTGATTCACTTCCGGACGACCCCGAATGGACGCAGATGCAATTTCATAAATCCATAGGGACAAATTAGGAAAAGAAATCCAAAAAATGGGCCGCCTCAATTTTTTCTCCATACCTCGTGTACTACCCCCTACGAGGATTATTCGGAAACCGAGTTCCATTCGTTTCAGCTCCGATTCACTTTCGGACGACCCCGAATGGAGGCGAATGCAATTTCATAAATCCATAGGGACAAATTATGAAAAGAATTCCAAAAAACGGGCCGCCTCAATTTTTGCTCCATACCTCGTGTACTACCCCCTACGACGATTATTCGGAAACCGAGTTCCATTCGTTTCAGCTCCGATTCACTTCCGGACGACCACGAATGGACACGGATGCAATTTTATAAATCCATAGGGACAAATTATGAAAAGAATTCCAAAAAATGGGCCGCCTCAATTTTTGCTCAATACCTCGTGTACTACCCCCTACGAGGATTATTCGGAAACCGAGTTCCATTCGTTTCAGCTCCGATTCACTTCCGGACGACCCCGAATGGACGCGAATGTAATTTCATAAATCCATAGGGACAAATTATGAAAAGAAATCAAAAAAACGGGTCGCCTCAATTTTTGGTCCATACCTCGTGTACTACCCCTTACGAGGATTATTCGGAAACCGAGTTCCATTCGTTTCAGCTCCAATTCACTTCCGGATGACCCCAAATGGACGCAGATGCAATTTCATAAATTCATAGGGACAAATTATGAAAGGAAATCGAAAAACGGGCCACCTGAAATTTTTCTCCATTCCTCGTGTACTACCTCCTACGAGGATTATTCGGAAACCGAGTTCCATTCGTTTTAGCTCCGATTCACTTCCATACGACCCCGAATGGATGCAAAAGCAATTTCATAAATCCATAGGGACAAATTATGAAAAGAATTCCAAAAAACGGGCCGCCTCAATTTTTGCTCCATACCTCGTGTACTACCCCTTACGAGGATTATTCGGAAACCGAGTTCCATTCGTTTAAGCTCTGCTTCACTTCCGGACGACCCCGAATGGACGCGGATGCAATTTCATAAATCCATAGGGACAAATTAGGAAATTAAATCCAAAAAACGGGCCGCCTCAATTTTTTCTCCATACCTCGTGTACTACCCCCTACGAGGATTATTCGGAAACCGAGTTCCATTCCTTTAAGCTCCGATTCACTTCCGGACGACCCCGAATGGACGCGAATGCAATTTCATAAATTCATAGGGACAAATTATGAAAAGAATTCCAAAAAACGGGCCGCCTCAATTTTTGCTCCATACCTCGTGTACTCTACGAGGATTATTCGGAAACCGAGTTTCATTCGTTCGAGCTCCGATTCACTTCCGGATGACCCGAATGGACGCGAATTCAATTTCATAAATCCATAGGGACAAATTATGAAAAGAAATCAAAAAACAGGCCGCCTCAATTTTTGCTCCATACCTCGTGTACCACCCCCTACGAAGATTATTCGGAAACCGAGATCCATTCGTTTCAGCTCTGATTCACTTCCGGACGACCCCGAATGGACGCGGATGCAATTTCATAAATCCATAGGGACAAATTATGAAAAGAATCAAAAAACGGGCCGCCTCAATTTTTTCTCCATACCTCGTGTACTACCCCCTACGAGGATTATTCGGAAACCGAGTTCCATTCGTTTCAGCTCCGATTCACTTTCGGACGACCCCGAATGGAGGCGAATGCAATTTCATAAATCCATAGGGACAAATTATGAAAAGAATTCCAAAAAACAGGCCGCCTCAATTTTTGCTCCATACCTCGTGTACTACCCCCTACGACGATTATTCGAAAACCGAGTTCCATTCGTTTCAGCTCCGATTCACTTCCGGACGACCCCGAATGGACGCGAATGCAATTTCATAAATCCATAGGGACAAATTATGAAAATAAATCCAAAAAATGGACCACCTCAATTTTTGCTCCATACCTCGTGTACTACCCCTTACAAGGATTATTCGGAAATCGAGTTCCATTCGTTTCAGCTCGAATTCACTTCCGGACGACCTCGAATGGACGCGGATGCAATTTCATAAATCCATAGGGACAAATTAGGAAAAGAAATCCAAAAAACGGGCAACCTCAATTTTTTCTCCATACCTCGTGTACTACCCCCTACGAGGATTATTCGGAAACCGAGTTCCATTCGTTTAAGCTCCGATTCACTTCCGGACGACCCCGAATGGACGCGAATGCAATTTCATAAATTCATAGGGACAATTTATAAAAAGAATTCCAAAAAATGGGCCGCCTCAATTTTTGCTCCATACCTCGTGTACTACCCCTACGAGGATTATTCGGAAACCGAGTTTCATTCGTTTGAGCTCTGATTCACTTCCGGACAACCCCGAATGAACGCGAATTCAATTTCATAAATCCATAGGGAGAAATTATGAAAAGAAATCAAAAAACAGGCCGCCTCAATTTTTTCTCCATACCTCGTGTACCACCCCCTACGAACATTATTCGGAAACCGAGTTCCATTCGTTTCAGCTCTGATTCACTTCCGGATGACCCCGAATGGACGCGGATGCAATTTCATAAATCCATAGGGACAAATTATGAAAAGAATCCAAAAAATGGGCCGCCTCAATATTTTCTCCATACCTCGTGTACTACCCCCTTTGAGGATTATTCGGAAACCGAGTTCCATTCGTTTCAGCTCCGATTCACTTTCGGACGACCCCGAATGGAGGCGAATGCAATTTCATAAATCCATAGGGACAAATTATGAAAAGAATTCCAAAAAATGGGCCGCCTCAATTTTGCTCCATACGTCGTGTACTACCCCCTACGACGATTATTCGGAAACCGAGTTCCATTCGTTTAAGCTCCGATTCACTTCCGGACGACCCCGAATTGACGCGAATGCAATTTCATAAATCCATAGGGACAAATTATGAAAATAAATCTAAAAAACGGGCAACCTCAATTTTTGCTCCATACCTCGTGTACTACCCCTTACGAGGATTATTCGGAAACCGAGTTCCATTCGTTTCAGCTCTAATTCACTTCCGGACGACCCCGAATGGACGCAGATGCAATTTCATAAATCCATAGGGACAAATTAGGAAAAGAAATCCAAAAAATGGGCTGCCTCAATTTTTTCTCCATACCTCGTGTACTACCCCCTACGAGGATTATTCGGAAACCGAGTTCCATTCGTTTCAGCTCCGATTCACTTTCGGACGACCCCGAATGGAGGCGAATGCAATTTCATAAATCCATAGGGACAAATTATGAAAAGAATTCCAAAAAACGGGCCGCCTCAATTTTTGCTCCATACCTCGTGTACTACCCCCTACGACGATTATTCGGAAACCGAGTTCCATTCGTTTCAGCTCCGATTCACTTCTGGACGACCCCGACTGGACGCGAATGCAATTTCATAAATCCATAGGGACAAATTATGAAAATAAATCCAAAAAACAGGCCACCTCAATTTTTGCTCCATACCTCGTGTACTACCCCCTACGAGGATTATTCGGAAACCGAGTTCCATTCGTTTAAGCTCCGATTCACTTCCGGACGACCCCAAATGGACACGAATGCAATTTCATAAATCCATAGGGACAAATTATGAAAAGAATTCCAAAAAACGGGCCGCCTCAATTTTTTCTCAATACCTGGTGTACTACCCCCTACGAGGATTATTCGGAAACCGAGTTCCATTCGTTTCAGCTCCGATTCACTTCCGGACGACCCCGAATGGACGCGAATGCAATTTCATAAATCCATAGGGACAAATTATGAAAAGAAATCGAAAAAACGGGTCGCCTCAATTTTTGCTCCATACCTCGTGTACTACCCCTTACAAGGATTATTCGGAAACCGAGTTCCATTCGTTTCAGCTCGAATTCACTTCCGGACGACCTCGAATGGACACGAATGCAATTTCATAAATCCATAGGGACAAATTATGAAAAGAATTCCAAAAAACGGGCCGCCTCAATTTTTGCTCAATACCTGGTGTACTACCCCCTACGAGGATTATTCGGAAACCGAGTTCCATTCGTTTCAGCTCCGATTCACTTCCGGACGACCCCGAATGGACGCGAATGCAATTTCATAAATCCATAGGGACAAATTATGAAAATAAATCCAAAAAATGGACCACCTCAATTTTTGCTCCATACCTCATGTACTACCCCTTACAAGGATTATTCGGAAACCGAGTTCCATTCGTTTCAGCTCGAATTCACTTCCGGACGACCTCGAATGGATGCAGATGCAATTTCATAAATCCATAGGGACAAATTAGGAAAAGAAATCCAAAAAACGGGCCGCCTCAATTTTTTCTCCATACCTCGTGTACTACCCCCTACGAGGATTATTCGGAAACCGAGTTCCATTCGTTTAAGCTCCGATTCACTTCCGGACGACCCCGAATGGACGCGAATGCAATTTCATAAATTCATAGGGACAATTTATAAAAAGAATTCCAAAAAACATGCCGCCTCAATTTTTGCTCCATACCTCGTGTACTACCCCTACGAGGATTATTCAGAAACCGAGTTTTATTCGTTTGAGCTCCGATTCACTTCCGGACAACCCCGAATGGACGCGAATTCAATTTCATAAATCCATAGGGACAAATTATGAAAAGAATCCAAAAAACGGGCCGCCTCAATTTTTTCTCTATACCTCGTGTACTACCCCCTATGAGGATTATTCGGAAACCGAGTTCCATTCGTTTCAGCTCCGATTCACTTTCGGACGACCCCGAATGGAGGCGAATACAATTTCATAAATCCATAGGGACAAATTATGAAAAGAATTCCAAAAAACGGGCCGCCTCAATTTTTGCTCCATACGTCGTGTACTACCCCCTACGACGATTATTCGGAAACCGAGTTCCATTCGTTTAAGCTCCGATTCACTTCCGGACAACCCCGAATGGACGCGAATTCAATTTCATAAATCCATAGGGAGAAATTATGAAAAGAAATCAAAAAACAGGCCGCCTCAATTTTTTCTCCATACCTCGTGTACCACCCCCTACGAACATTATTCGGAAACCGAGTTCCATTCGTTTCAGCTCTGATTCACTTCCGGATGACCCCGAATGGACGCGGATGCAATTTCATAAATCCATAGGGACAAATTATGAAAAGAATCCAAAAAATGGGCCGCCTCAATATTTTCTCCATACCTCGTGTACTACCCCCTATGAGGATTATTCGGAAACCGAGTTCCATTCGTTTCAGCTCCGATTCACTTTCGGACGACCCCGAATGGAGGCGAATGCAATTTCATAAATCCATAGGGACAAATTATGAAAAGAATTCCAAAAAACGGGCCGCCTCAATTTTTGCTCCATACGTCGTGTACTACCCCCTACGACGATTATTCGGAAACCGAGTTCCATTCGTTTAAGCTCCGATTCACTTCCGGACGACCCCGAATGGACGCGAATGCAATTTCATAAATCCATAGGGACAAATTATGAAAATAAATCTAAAAAACGGGCAACCTCAATTTTTGCTCCATACCTCGTGTACTACCCCTTACGAGGATTATTCGGAAACCGAGTTCCATTCGTTTCAGCTCTGATTCACTTCCGGACGACCCCGAATGGACGCGGATGCAATTTCATAAATCCATAGGGACAAATTAGGAAAAGAAATCCAAAAAACGGGCCGCCTCAATTTTTTCTCCATACCTCGTGTACTATACTCGAAAAAAGTACTAGATTGTGTAATGATAAGACTCGAAAATATTACTTGCCTAAAATGTATGATCCCATTTTGAATGGGTTCTATCGGGGAACAATTAAAAAAAAATTTCACCTTCAATCATAAATAAAATTTCGTTAGAAAATTTCATAGAGACAATGAAACCGAGTTCCATTCGTTTCAGCTCCGATTCACTTTCGGACGACCACGAATGGAGGCGAATGCAATTTCATAAATCCATAGGGACAAATTATGAAAAGAATTCCAAAAAACGGGCCGCCTCAATTTTTGCTCCATACGTCGTGTACTACCCCCTACGACGATTATTCGGAAACCGAGTTCCATTCGTTTAAGCTCCGATTCACTTCCGGACGACCCCGAATTGACGCGAATGCAATTTCATAAATCCATAGGGACAAATTATGAAAATAAATCTAAAAAACGGGCAACCTCAATTTTTGCTCCATACCTCGTGTACTACCCCTTACGAGGATTATTCGGAAACCGAGTTCCATTCGTTTCAGCTCTAATTCACTTCCGGACGACCCCGAATGGACGCAGATGCAATTTCATAAATCCATAGGGACAAATTAGGAAAAGAAATCCAAAAAATGGGCTGCCTCAATTTTTTCTCCATACCTCGTGTACTACCCCCTACGAGGATTATTCGGAAACCGAGTTCCATTCGTTTCAGCTCCGATTCACTTTCGGACGACCCCGAATGGAGGCGAATGCAATTTCATAAATCCATAGGGACAAATTATGAAAAGAATTCCAAAAAACGGGCCGCCTCAATTTTTGCTCCATACCTCGTGTACTACCCCCTACGACGATTATTCGGAAACCGAGTTCCATTCGTTTCAGCTCCGATTCACTTCTGGACGACCCCGACTGGACGCGAATGCAATTTCATAAATCCATAGGGACAAATTATGAAAATAAATCCAAAAAACAGGCCACCTCAATTTTTGCTCCATACCTCGTGTACTACCCCCTACGAGGATTATTCGGAAACCGAGTTCCATTCGTTTAAGCTCCGATTCACTTCCGGACGACCCCAAATGGACACGAATGCAATTTCATAAATCCATAGGGACAAATTATGAAAAGAATTCCAAAAAACGGGCCGCCTCAATTTTTGCTCAATACCTGGTGTACTACCCCCTACGAGGATTATTCGGAAACCGAGTTCCATTCGTTTCAGCTCCGATTCACTTCCGGACGACCCCGAATGGACGCGAATGCAATTTCATAAATCCATAGGGACAAATTATGAAAAGAAATCGAAAAAACGGGTCGCCTGAATTTTTGCTCCATACCTCGTGTACTACCCCTTACAAGGATTATTCTGAAACCGAGTTCCATTCGTTTCAGCTCGAATTCACTTCCGGACGACCTCGAATGGACACGAATGCAATTTCATAAATCCATAGGGACAAATTATGAAAAGAATTCCAAAAAACGGGCCGCCTCAATTTTTGCTCAATACCTGGTGTACTACCCCCTACGAGGATTATTCAGAAACCGAGTTCCATTCGTTTCAGCTCCGATTCACTTCCGGACGACCCCGAATGGACGCGAATGCAATTTCATAAATCCATAGGGACAAATTATGAAAATAAATCCAAAAAATGGACCACCTCAATTTTTGCTCCATACCTCATGTACTACCCCTTACAAGGATTATTCGGAAACCGAGTTCCATTCGTTTCAGCTCGAATTCACTTCCGAACGACCTCGAATGGATGCAGATGCAATTTCATAAATCCATAGGGACAAATTAGGAAAAGAAATCCAAAAAACGGGCCGCCTCAATTTTTTCTCCATACCTCGTGTACTACCCCCTACGAGGATTATTCGGAAACCGAGTTCCATTCGTTTAAGCTCCGATTCACTTCCGGACGACCCCGAATGGACGCGAATGCAATTTCATAAATTCATAGGGACAATTTATAAAAAGAATTCCAAAAAACATGCCGCCTCAATTTTTGCTCCATACCTCGTGTACTACCCCCTACGAGGATTATTCGGAAACCGAGTTCCATTCGTTTCAGCTCCGATTCACTTTCGGACGACCCCGAATGGACGCGAATTCAATTTCATAAATCCATAGGGACAAATTATGAAAAGAATCCAAAAAACGGGCCGCCTCAATTTTTTCTCTATACCTCGTGTACTACCCCCTATGAGGATTATTCGGAAACCGAGTTCCATTCGTTTCAGCTCCGATTCACTTTCGGACGACCCCGAATGGAGGCGAATACAATTTCATAAATCCATAGGGACAAATTATGAAAAGAATTCCAAAAAACGGGCCGCCTCAATTTTTGCTCCATACGTCGTGTACTACCCCCTACGACGATTATTCGGAAACCGAGTTCCATTAGTTTAAGCTCCGATTCACTTCCGGACAACCCCGAATGGACGCGAATTCAATTTCATAAATCCATAGGGAGAAATTATGAAAAGAAATCAAAAAACAGGCCGCCTCAATTTTTTCTCCATACCTCGTGTACCACCCCCTACGAACATTATTCGGAAACCGAGTTCCATTCGTTTCAGCTCTGATTCACTTCCGGATGACCCCGAATGGACGCGGATGCAATTTCATAAATCCATAGGGACAAATTATGAAAAGAATCCAAAAAATGGGCCGCCTCAATATTTTCTCCATACCTCGTGTACTACCCCCTATGAGGATTATTCGGAAACCGAGTTCCATTCGTTTCAGCTCCGATTCACTTTCGGACGACCCCGAATGGAGGCGAATGCAATTTCATAAATCCATAGGGACAAATTATGAAAAGAATTCCAAAAAACGGGCCGCCTCAATTTTTGCTCCATACGTCGTGTACTACCCCCTACGACGATTATTCGGAAACCGAGTTCCATTCGTTTCAGCTCCGATTCACTTCTGGACGACCCCGACTGGACGCGAATGCAATTTCATAAATCCATAGGGACAAATTATGAAAATAAATCCAAAAAACAGGCCACCTCAATTTTTGCTCCATACCTCGTGTACTACCCCCTACGAGGATTATTCGGAAACCGAGTTCCATTCGTTTAAGCTCCGATTCACTTCCGGACGACCCCAAATGGACACGAATGCAATTTCATAAATCCATAGGGACAAATTATGAAAAGAATTCCAAAAAACGGGCCGCCTCAATTTTTGCTCAATACCTGGTGTACTACCCCCTACGAGGATTATTCGGAAACCGAGTTCCATTCGTTTCAGCTCCGATTCACTTCCGGACGACCCCGAATGGACGCGAATGCAATTTCATAAATCCATAGGGACAAATTATGAAAAGAAATCGAAAAAACGGGTCGCCTCAATTTTTGCTCCATACCTCGTGTACTACCCCTTACAAGGATTATTCGGAAACCGAGTTCCATTCGTTTCAGCTCGAATTCACTTCCGGACGACCTCGAATGGACACGAATGCAATTTCATAAATCCATAGGGACAAATTATGAAAAGAATTCCAAAAAACGGGCCGCCTCAATTTTTGCTCAATACCTGGTGTACTACCCCCTACGAGGATTATTCGGAAACCGAGTTCCATTCGTTTCAGCTCCGATTCACTTCCGGACGACCCCGAATGGACGCGAATGCAATTTCATAAATCCATAGGGACAAATTATGAAAATAAATCCAAAAAATGGACCACCTCAATTTTTGCTCCATACCTCATGTACTACCCCTTACAAGGATTATTCGGAAACCGAGTTCCATTCGTTTCAGCTCGAATTCACTTCCGGACGACCTCGAATGGATGCAGATGCAATTTCATAAATCCATAGGGACAAATTAGGAAAAGAAATCCAAAAAACGGGCCGCCTCAATTTTTTCTCCATACCTCGTGTACTACCCCCTACGAGGATTATTCGGAAACCGAGTTCCATTCGTTTAAGCTCCGATTCACTTCCGGACGACCCCGAATGGACGCGAATGCAATTTCATAAATTCATAGGGACAGTTAATAAAAAGAATTCCAAAAAACATGCCGCCTCAATTTTTGCTCCATACCTCGTGTACTACCCCTACGAGGATTATTCAGAAACCGAGTTTTATTCGTTTGAGCTCCGATTCACTTCCGGACAACCCCGAATGGACGCGAATTCAATTTCATAAATCCATAGGGACAAATTATGAAAAGAATCCAAAAAACGGGCCGCCTCAATTTTTTCTCTATACCTCGTGTACTACCCCCTATGAGGATTATTCGGAAACCGAGTTCCATTCGTTTCAGCTCCGATTCACTTTCGGACGACCCCGAATGGAGGCGAATACAATTTCATAAATCCATAGGGACAAATTATGAAAAGAATTCCAAAAAACGGGCCGCCTCAATTTTTGCTCCATACGTCGTGTACTACCCCCTATGACGATTATTCGGAAACCGAGTTCCATTCGTTTAAGCTCCGATTCACTTCCGGACAACCCCGAATGGACGCGAATTCAATTTCATAAATCCATAGGGAGAAATTATGAAAAGAAATCAAAAAACAGGCCGCCTCAATTTTTTCTCCATACCTCGTGTACCACCCCCTACGAACATTATTCGGAAACCGAGTTCCATTCGTTTCAGCTCTGATTCACTTCCGGATGACCCCGAATGGACGCGGATGCAATTTCATAAATCCATAGGGACAAATTATGAAAAGAATCCAAAAAATGGGCCGCCTCAATATTTTCTCCATACCTCGTGTACTACCCCCTATGAGGATTATTCGGAAACCGAGTTCCATTCGTTTCAGCTCCGATTCACTTTCGGACGACCCCGAATGGAGGCGAATGCAATTTCATAAATCCATAGGGACAAATTATGAAAAGAATTCCAAAAAACGGGCCGCCTCAATTTTTGCTCCATACGTCGTGTACTACCCCCTACGACGATTATTCGGAAACCGAGTTCCATTCGTTTAAGCTCCGATTCACTTCCGGACGACCCCGAATGGACGCGAATGCAATTTCATAAATCCATAGGGACAAATTATGAAAATAAATCTAAAAAACGGGCAACCTCAATTTTTGCTCCATACCTCGTGTACTACCCCTTACGAGGATTATTCGAAAACCGAGTTCCATTCGTTTCAGCTCTGATTCACTTCCGGACGACCCCGAATGGACGCGGATGCAATTTCATAAATCCATAGGGACAAATTAGGAAAAGAAATCCAAAAAACGGGCGGCCTCAATTTTTTCTCCATACCTCGTGTACTATACTCGAAAAAAGTACTAGATTGTGTAATGATAAGACTCGAAAATATTACTTGCCTAAAATGTATGATCCCATTTTGAATGGGTTCTATCGGGGAACAATCAAAAAAAAATTTCACCTTCAATCATAAATAAAATTTCGTTAGAAAATTTCATAGAGACAATGAAACCGAGTTCCATTCGTTTCAGCTCCGATTCACTTTCGGACGACCACGAATGGAGGCGAATGCAATTTCATAAATCCATAGGGACAAATTATGAAAAGAATTCCAAAAAACGGGCCGCCTCAATTTTTGCTCCATACGTCGTGTACTACCCCCTACGACGATTATTCGGAAACCGAGTTCCATTCGTTTAAGCTCCGATTCACTTCCGGACGACCCCGAATTGACGCGAATGCAATTTCATAAATCCATAGGGACAAATTATGAAAATAAATCTAAAAAACGGGCAACCTCAATTTTTGCTCCATACCTCGTGTACTACCCCTTACGAGGATTATTCGGAAACCGAGTTCCATTCGTTTCAGCTCTAATTCACTTCCGGACGACCCCGAATGGACGCAGATGCAATTTCATAAATCCATAGGGACAAATTAGGAAAAGAAATCCAAAAAATGGGCTGCCTCAATTTTTTCTCCATACCTCGTGTACTACCCCCTACGAGGATTATTCGGAAACCGAGTTCCATTCGTTTCAGCTCCGATTCACTTTCGGACGACCCCGAATGGAGGCGAATGCAATTTCATAAATCCATAGGGACAAATTATGAAAAGAATTCCAAAAAACGGGCCGCCTCAATTTTTGCTCCATACCTCGTGTACTACCCCCTATGACGATTATTCGGAAACCGAGTTCCATTCGTTTCAGCTCTGATTCACTTCTGGACGACGCCGACTGGACGCGAATGCAATTTCATAAATCCATAGGGACAAATTATGAAAATAAATCCAAAAAACAGGCCACCTCAATTTTTGCTCCATACCTCGTGTACTACCCCCTACGAGGATTATTCGGAAACCGAGTTCCATTCGTTTAAGCTCCGATTCACTTCCGGACGACCCCAAATGGACACGAATGCAATTTCATAAATCCATAGGGACAAATTATGAAAAGAATTCCAAAAAACGGGCCGCCTCAATTTTTGCTCAATACCTGGTGTACTACCCCCTACGAGGATTATTCGGAAACCGAGTTCCATTCGTTTTAGCTCCGATTCACTTCCAGACGACCCCGAATGGACGCGAATGCAATTTCATAAATCCATAGGGACAAATTATGAAAAGAAATCGAAAAAACGGGTCGCCTCAATTTTTGCTCCATACCTCGTGTACTACCCCTTACAAGGATTATTCTGAAACCGAGTTCCATTCATTTCAGCTCGAATTCACTTCCGGACGACCTCGAATGGACACGAATGCAATTTCATAAATCCATAGGGACAAATTATGAAAAGAATTCCAAAAAACGGGCCGCCTCAATTTTTGCTCAATACCTGGTGTACTACCCCCTACGAGGATTATTCAGAAACCGAGTTCCATTCGTTTCAGCTCCGATTCACTTCCGGACGACCCCGAATGGACGCGAATGCAATTTCATAAATCCATAGGGACAAATTATGAAAATAAATCCAAAAAATGGACCACCTCAATTTTTGCTCCATACCTCATGTACTACCCCTTACAAGGATTATTCGGAAACCGAGTTCCATTCGTTTCAGCTCGAATTCACTTCCGGACGACCTCGAATGGATGCAGATGCAATTTCATAAATCCATAGGGACAAATTAGGAAAAGAAATCCAAAAAACGGGCCGCCTAAATTTTTTCTCCATACCTCGTGTACTACCCCCTACGAGGATTATTCGGAAACCGAGTTCCATTCGTTTAAGCTCCGATTCACTTCCGGACGACCCCAAATGGACGCGAATGCAATTTCATAAATTCATAGGGACAATTTATAAAAAGAATTCCAAAAAACATGCCGCCTCAATTTTTGCTCCATACCTCGTGTACTACCCCTACGAGGATTATTCAGAAACCGAGTTTCATTCGTTTGAGCTCCGATTCACTTCCGGACAACCCCGAATGGACGCGAATTCAATTTCATAAATCCATAGGGACAAATTATGAAAAGAATCCAAAAAACGGGCCGCCTCAATTTTTTCTCTATACCTCGTGTACTACCCCCTATGAGGATTATTCGGAAACCGAGTTCCATTCGTTTCAGCTCCGATTCACTTTCGGACGACCCCGAATGGAGGCGAATGCCATTTCATAAATCCATAGGGACAAATTATGAAAAGAATTCCAAAAAATGGGCCGCCTCAATTTTTGCTCCATACGTCGTGTACTACCCCCTACGACGATTATTCGGAAACCGAGTTCCATTCGTTTAAGCTCCGATTCACTTCCGGACAACCCCGAATGGACGCGAATTCAATTTCATAAATCCATAGGGAGAAATTATGAAAAGAAATCAAAAAACAGGCCGCCTCAATTTTTGCTCAATACCTGGTGTACTACCCCCTACGAGGATTATTCGGAAACCGAGTTCCATTCGTTTAAGCTCCGATTCACTTCCGGACGACCCCAAATGGACACGAATGCAATTTCATAAATCCATAGGGACAAATTATGAAAAGAATTCCAAAAAACGGGCCGCCTCAATTTTTTCTCAATACCTGGTGTACTACCCCCTACGAGGATTATTCGGAAACCGAGTTCCATTCGTTTCAGCTCCGATTCACTTCCGGACGACCCCGAATGGACGCGAATGCAATTTCATAAATCCATAGGGACAAATTATGAAAAGAAATCGAAAAAACGGGTCGCCTCAATTTTTGCTCCATACCTCGTGTACTACCCCTTACAAGGATTATTCGGAAACCGAGTTCCATTCGTTTCAGCTCGAATTCACTTCCGGACGACCTCGAATGGACACGAATGCAATTTCATAAATCCATAGGGACAAATTATGAAAAGAATTCCAAAAAACGGGCCGCCTCAATTTTTGCTCAATACCTGGTGTACTACCCCCTACGAGGATTATTCAGAAACCGAGTTCCATTCGTTTCAGCTCCGATTCACTTCCGGACGACCCTGAATGGACGCGAATGCAATTTCATAAATCCATAGGGACAAATTATGAAAAGAATTCCAAAAAATGGGCCGCCTCAATTTTTGCTCCATACGTCGTGTACTACCCCCTACGACGATTATTCGGAAACCGAGTTCCATTCGTTTAAGCTCCGATTCACTTCCGGACAACCCCGAATGGACGCGAATTCAATTTCATAAATCCATAGGGAGAAATTATGAAAAGAAATCAAAAAACAGGCCGCCTCAATTTTTTCTCCATACCTCGTGTACCACCCCCTACGAACATTATTCGGAAACCGAGTTCCATTCGTTTCAGCTCTGATTCACGTCCGGATGACCCCGAATGGACGCGGATGCAATTTCATAAATCCATAGGGACAAATTATGAAAAGAATCCAAAAAATGGGCCGCCTCAATATTTTCTCCATACCTCGTGTACTACCCCCTATGAGGATTATTCAGAAACCGAGTTCCATTCGTTTCAGCTCCGATTCACTTTCGGACGACCCCGAATGGAGGCGAATGCAATTTCATAAATCCATAGGGACAAATTATGAAAAGAATTCCAAAAAACGGGCCGCCTCAATTTTTGCTCCATACGTCGTGTACTACCCCCTACGACGATTATTCGGAAACCGAGTTCCATTCGTTTAAGCTTCGATTCACTTCCGGACGACCCCGAATGGACGCGAATGCAATTTCATAAATCCATAGGGACAAATTATGAAAATAAATCTAAAAAACGGGCAACCTCAATTTTTGCTCCATACCTCGTGTACTACCCCTTACGAGGATTATTCGGAAACCGAGTTCCATTCGTTTCAGCTCTAATTCACTTCCGGACGACCCCGAATGGACGCAGATGCAATTTCATAAATCCATAGGGACAAATTAGGAAAAGAAATCCAAAAAATGGGCTGCCTCAATTTTTTCTCCATACCTCGTGTACTACCCCCTACGAGGATTATTCGGAAACCGAGTTCCATTCGTTTCAGCTCCGATTCACTTTCGGACGACCCCGAATGGAGGCGAATGCAATTTCATAAATCCATAGGGACTAATTATGAAAAGAATTCCAAAAAACGGGCCGCCTCAATTTTTGCTCCATACCTCGTGTACTACCCCCTACGACGATTATTCGGAAACCGAGTTCCATTCGTTTCAGCTCCGATTCACTTCCGGACGACCCCGACTGGACGCGAATGCAATTTCATAAATCCATAGGGACAAATTATGAAAATAAATCCAAAAAACAGGCCACCTCAATTTTTGCTCCATACCTCGTGTACTACCCCCTACGAGGATTATTCGGAAACCGAGTTCCATTCGTTTAAGCTCCGATTCACTTCCGGACGACCCCAAATGGACACGAATGCAATTTCATAAATCCATAGGGACAAATTATGAAAAGAATTCCAAAAAACGGGCCGCCTCAATTTTTGCTCAATACCTGGTGTACTACCCCCTACGAGGATTATTCGGAAGCCGAGTTCCATTCGTTTCAGCTCCGATTCACTTCCGGACGACCCCGAATGGACGCGAATGCAATTTCATAAATCCATAGGGACAAATTATGAAAAGAAATCGAAAAAACGGGTCGCCTCAATTTTTGCTCCATACCTCGTGTACTACCCCTTACAAGGATTATTCGGAAACCGAGTTCCATTCGTTTCAGCTCGAATTCACTTCCGGACGACCTCGAATGGACACGAATGCAATTTCATAAATCCATAGGGACAAATTATGAAAACAATTCCAAAAAACGGGCCGCCTCAATTTTTGCTCAATACCTGGTGTACTACCCCCTACGAGGATTATTCGGAAACCGAGTTCCATTCGTTTCAGCTCCGATTCACTTCCGGACGACCCCGAATGGACGCGAATGCAATTTCATAAATCCATAGGGACAAATTATGAAAATAAATCCAAAAAATGGACCACCTCAATTTTTGCTCCATACCTCATGTACTACCCCTTACAAGGATTATTCGGAAACCGAGTTCCATTCGTTTCAGCTCGAATTCACTTCCGGACGACCTCGAATGGATGCAGATGCAATTTCATAAATCCATAGGGACAAATTAGGAAAAGAAATCCAAAAAACGGGCCGCCTCAATTTTTTCTCCATACCTCGTGTACTACCCCCTACGAGGATTATTCGGAAACCGAGTTCCATTCGTTTAAGCTCCGATTCACTTCCGGACGACCCCGAATGGACGCGAATGCAATTTCATAAATTCATAGGGACAATTTATAAAAAGAATTCCAAAAAACGTGCCGCCTCAATTTTTGCTCCATACCTCGTGTACTACCCCTACGAGGATTATTCAGAAACCGAGTTTCATTCGTTTGAGCTCCGATTCACTTCCGGACAACCCCGAATGGACGCGAATTCAATTTCATAAATCCATAGGGACAAATTATGAAAAGAATCCAAAAAACGGGCCGCCTCAATTTTTTCTCTATACCTCGTGTACTACCCCCTATGAGGATTATTCGGAAACCGAGTTCCATTCGTTTCAGCTCCGATTCACTTTCGGACGACCCCGAATGGAGGCGAATGCAATTTCATAAATCCATAGGGACAAATTATGAAAAGAATTCCAAAAAACGGGCCGCCTCAATTTTTGCTCCATACGTCGTGTACTACCCCCTACGACGATTATTCGGAAACCGAGTTCCATTCGTTTAAGCTCCGATTCACTTCCGGACGACCCCGAATGGACGCGAATGCAATTTCATAACTCCATAGGGACAAATTATGAAAATAAATCTAAAAAACGGGCCACCTCAATTTTTGCTCCATACCTCGTGTACTACCCCTTACGAGGATTATTCGGAAACTGAGTTCCATTCGTTTCAGCTCTGATTCACTTCCGGACGACCCCGAATGGACGCAGATGCAATTTCATAAATCCATAGGGACAAATTAGGAAAAGAAATCCAAAAAACGGGCCGCCTCAATTTTTTCTCCATACCTCGTGTACTACCCCCTACGAGGATTATTCGGAAACCGAGTTCCATTCGTTTCAGCTCCGATTCACTTTCGGACGACCCCGAATGGAGGCAAATGCAATTTCATAAATCCATAGGGACAAATTATGAAAAGAATTCCAAAAAACGGGCCGCCTCAATTTTTGCTCCATACCTCGTGTGTTACCCCCTGCGAGGATTATTCGGAAACCGAGTTCCATTCGTTTCAACTCCGATTCACTTCTGGACGACCCCGACTGGACGCGAATGCAATTTCATAAATCCATAGGGACAAATTATGAAAATAAATCCAAAAAACGGGCCACCTCAATTTTTGCTCCATACCTCGTGTACTACCCCCTACGAGAATTATTCGGAAACCGAGTTCCATTCGTTTAAGCTCCGATTCACTTCCGGACGACCCCAAATGGACACGAATGCAATTTCATAAATCCATAGGGACAAATTATGAAAAGAATTCCAAAAAACGGGCCGCCTCAATTTTTGCTCAATACCTGGTGTACTACCCCTTACGAGGATTATTCGGAAACCGAGTTCCATTCGTTTCAGCTCCGATTCACTTCCTGACGACCCCGAATGGACGCGAATGCAATTTCATAAATCCATAGGGACAAATTATGAAAAGAAATCGAAAAAACGGGTCGCCTCAATTTTTGCTCCATACCTCGTGTACTACCCCTTACGAGGATTATTCGGAAACCGAGTTCCATTCGTTTCAGCTCCGATTCACTTCCGGATGACCCCAAATGGATGCGGATGCAATTTCATAAATTCATAGGGACAAATTATGAAAGGAAATCGAAAAAACGGGCCACCTGAAATTTTTCTCCATACCTCGTGTACTACCTCCTACGAGGATTATTCGGAAACCGAGTTCCATTCGTTTTAGCTCCGATTCACTTCCATACGACCCCGAATGGATGCGAAAGCAATTTTATAAATCCATAGGGACAAATTATGAAAAGAATTCCAAAAAACGGGCCGCCTCAATTTTTGCTCCATACCTCGTGTACTACCCCTACGAAGATTATTCGGAAACCTAGTTTCATTCTTTTCATTTCTGATTCATTTCCGGATGACCACAAATGGACGCGGATGAAATTTCATAAATCCATAGGGACAAATTATGAAAATAAATCCAAAAAACGGGCCACCGCTATTTTTGCTCCATACCTCGTGTACTACCCCCTCCGAGGATTATTCGGAAACCGAGTTCCATTCGTTTAAGCTCCGATTCACTTCCGGACGACCCCGAATGGACGCGAATGCAATTTCATAAATTCATAGGGACAAATTATGAAAAGAATTCCAAAAAATGGGTCGCCTCAATTTTTGCTCCATACCTCGTGTACTACCCCTACGAGGATTATTCGGAAACCGAGTTTCATTCGTTTGAGCTCCGATTCACTTCCGGACGACCCCGAATGGACGCAAATTCAATTTCATAAATCCATAGGGACAAATTATGAAAAGAAATCAAAAAACAGGCCGCCTCAATTTTTGCTCCATACCTCGTGTACCACACCCCCTACGAAGATTATTCGGAAACCGAGTTCCATTCGTTTCAGCTCTGATTCACTTCCGGACGACCCCGAATGGACGCGGATGCAATTTCATAAATCCATAGGGACAAATTATGAAAAGAATCCAAAAAACGGGCCGCCTCAATTTTTTCTCCATACCTCGTGTACTGCCCCCTACGAGGATTATTCGGAAACCGAGTTCCATTCGTTTCAGCTCCGATTCACTTTCGGACGACCCCGAATGGAGGCGAATGCAATTTCATAAATCCATAGGGACAAATTATGAAAAGAATTCCAAAAAACGGGCCGCCTCAATTTTTGCTCCATACCTCATGTACTACCCCCTACGACGATTATTCGAAAACCGAGTTCCATTCGTTTCAGCTCCGATTCACTTCCGGACGACCCCGAATGGACGCGAATGCAATTTCATAAATCCATAGGGACAAATTATGAAAATAAATCCAAAAAACGGGCCACCTCAATTTTTGCTCCATACCTCGAGTACTACCCCTTACGAGGATTATTCGGAAACCGAGTTCCATTCGTTTCAGCTCTGATTCACTTCCGGACGACCCCGAATGGACGCAGATGCAATTTCATAAATCCATAGGGACAAATTAGGAAAAGAAATCCAAAAAATGGGCCGCCTCAATTTTTTCTCCATACCTCGTGTACTATCCCCTACAAGGATTATTCGGAAACCGAGTTCCATTCGTTTAAGCTCCAATTCACTTCCGGACGACCCCGAATGGACGCGAATGCAATTTCATAAATTCATAGGGACAAATTATGAAAAGAATTCCAAAAAATGGATCGCCTCAATTTTTGCTCCATACCTCGTGTACTACCCCTACGAGGATTATTCGGAAACCGAGTTTCATTCGTTTGAGCTCCGATTCACTTCCGGACGACCCCGAATGGACGCAAATTCAATTTCATAAATCCATAGGGACAAATTATGAAAAGAAATCAAAAAACAGGCCGCCTCAATTTTTGCTCCATACCTCGTGTACCACACCCCCTACGAAGATTATTCGGAAACCGAGTTCCATTCGTTTCAGCTCTGATTCACTTCCGGACGACCCCGAATGGGCGCGGATGCAATTTCATAAATCCATAGGGACAAATTATGAAAAGAATCCAAAAAACGGGCCGCCTCAATTTTTTCTCCATACCTCGTGTACTGCCCCCTACGAGGATTATTCGGAAACCGAGTTCCATTCGTTTCAGCTCCGATTCACTTTCGGACGACCCCGAATGGAGGCGAATGCAATTTCATAAATCCATAGGGACAAATTATGAAAAGAATTCCAAAAAACGGGCCGCCTCAATTTTTGCTCCATACCTCATGTAATACCCCCTACGACGATTATTCGAAAACCGAGTTCCATTCGTTTCAGCTCCGATTCACTTCCGGACGACCCCGAATGGACGCGAATGCAATTTCATAAATCCATAGGGACAAATTATGAAAATAAATCCAAAAAACGGGCCACCTCAATTTTTGCTCCATACCTCGAGTACTACCCCTTACGAGGATTATTCAGAAACCGAGTTCCATTCGTTTCAGCTCTGATTCACTTCCGGACGACCCCGAATGGACGCAGATGCAATTTCATAAATCCATAGGGACAAATTAGGAAAAGAAATCCAAAAAATGGGCCGCCTCAATTTTTTCTCCATACCTCGTGTACTATCCCCTACAAGGATTATTCGGAAACCGAGTTCCATTCGTTTAAGCTCCGATTCACTTCCGGACGACCCCGAATGGACGCGAATGCAATTTCATAAATTCATAGGGACAAATTATAAAAAGAATTCCAAAAAACGGGCCGCCTCAATTTTTGCTCCATACCTCGTGTACTACCCCAACGAGGATTATTCGGAAACCGAGTTTCATTCGTTTGAGCTCCGATTCACTTCCGGACGACCCCGAATGGACGCGAATTCAATTTCATAAATCCATAGGGACAAATTATGAAAAGAAATAAAAAAACAGGCCGCCTCAATTTTTTCTCCATACCTCGTGTACCACCGCCTACGAAGATTATTCGGAAACCGAGTTCCATTCGTTTCAGCTCTGATTCACTTCCGGACGACCCCGAATGGACGCGGATGCAATTTCATAAATCCATAGGGACAAATTATGAAAAAGAATCCAAAAAACGGGCCACCTCAATTTTTTCTCCATACCTCGTGTACTACCCCCTATGAGGATTATTCGGAAACCGAGTTCCATTCGTTTCAGCTCCGATTCACTTTCGGACGACCCCGAATGGAGGCGAATGCAATTTCATAAATCCATAGGGACAAATTATGAAAAGAATTCCAAAAAACGGGCCGCCTCAATTTTTGCTCCATACGTCATGTACTACCCCCTACGACGATTATTCGGAAACCGAGTTCCATTCGTTTAAGCTCCGATTCACTTCCGGACGACCCCGAATGGACGCGAATGCAATTTCATAAATCCATAGGGACAAATTATGAAAATAAATCCAAAAAATGGGCCACCTCAATTTTTGCTCAATACCTGGTGTACTACCCCCTACGAGGATTATTCGGAAACCGAGTTCCATTCGTTTCAGCTCCGATTCACTTCCGGACGACCCCGAATGGACGCGAATGCAATTTCATAAATCCATAGGGACAAATTATGAAAAGAAATCGAAAAAACGGGTCGCCTCAATTTTTGCTCCATACCTCGTGTACTACCCCTTACGAGGATTATTCGGAAACCGAGTTCCATTCGTTTCAGCTCCGATTCACTTCCGGATGACCCCAAATGGATGCGGATGCAATTTCATAAATTCATAGGGACAAATTATGAAAGGAAATCGAAGAAACGGGCCACCTGAAATTTTTCTCCATACCTCGTGTACTACCTCCTACGAGGATTATTCGGAAACCGAGTTCCATTCGTTTTAGCTCCGATTCACTTCCATACGACCCCGAATGGATGCGAAAGCAATTTTATAAATCCATAGGGACAAATTATGAAAAGAATTCCCAAAAACGGGCCGCCTCAATTTTTGCTCCATACCTCGTGTACTACCCCTACGAAGATTATTCGGAAACCTAGTTTCATTCTTTTCATTTCTGATTCATTTCCGGATGACCACAAATGGACGCGGATGAAATTTCATAAATCCATAGGGACAAATTATGAAAATAAATCCAAAAAACGGGCCACCTCTATTTTTGCTCCATACCTCGTGTACTACCCCCTCCGAGGATTATTCGGAAACCGAGTTCCATTCGTTTAAGCTCCGATTCACTTCCGAACGACCCCGAATGGACGCGAATGCAATTTCATAAATTCATAGGGACAAATTATGAAAAGAATTCCAAAAAATGGGTCGCCTCAATTTTTGCTCCATACCTCGTGTACTACCCCTACGAAGATTATTCGGAAACCGAGTTTCATTCGTTTTAGCTCCGATTCACTTCCGGACGACCCCGAATGGACGCAAATTCAATTTCATAAATCCATAGGGACAAATTATGAAAAGAAATCAAAAAACAGGCCGCCTCAATTTTTGCTCCATACCTCGTGTACCACACCCCCTACGAAGATTATTCGGAAACCGAGTTCCATTCGATTCAGCTCTGATTCACTTCCGGACGACCCCGAATGGACGCGGATGCAATTTCATAAATCCATAGGGACAAATTATGAAAAGAATCCAAAAAACGGGCCGCCTCAATTTTTTCTCCATACCTCGTGTACTGCCCCCTACGAGGATTATTCGGAAACCGAGTTCCATTCGTTTCAGCTCCGATTCACTTTCGGACGACCCCGAATGGAGGCGAATGCAATTTCATAAATCCATAGGGACAAATTATGAAAAGAATTCCAAAAAACGGGCCGCCTCAATTTTTGCTCCATACCTCATGTACTACCCCCTACGACGATTATTCGAAAACCGAGTTCCATTCGTTTCAGCTCTGATTCACTTCCGGACGACCCCGAATGGACGCGAATGCAATTTCATAAATCCATAGGGACAAATTATGAAAATAAATCCAAAAAACGGGCCACCTCAATTTTTGCTCCATACCTCGAGTACTACCCCTTACGAGGATTATTCGGAAACCGAGTTCCATTCGTTTCAGCTCTGATTCACTTCCGGACGACCCCGAATGGACGCAGATGCAATTTCATAAATCCATAGGGACAAATTAGGAAAAGAAATCCAAAAAATGGGCCGCCTCAATTTTTTCTCCATACCTCGTTACTATCCCCAACGAGGATTATTCGGAAACCGAGTTCCATTCGTTTAAGCTCCGATTCACTTCCGGACGACCCCGAATGGACGCGAATGCAATTTCATAAATTCATAGGGACAAATTATAAAAAGAATTCCAAAAAACGGGCCGCCTCAATTTTTGCTCCATACCTCGTGTACTACCCCTACGAGGATTATTCGGAAACCGAGTTTCATTCGTTTGAGCTCCGATTCACTTCCGGACGACCCCGAATGGACGCGAATTCAATTTCATAAATCCATAGGGACAAATTATGAAAAGAAATAAAAAAACAGGCCGCCTCAATTTTTTCTCCATACCTCGTGTACCACCGCCTACGAAGATTATTCGGAAACCGAGTTCCATTCGTTTCAGCTCTGATTCACTTCCGGACGACCCCGAATGGACGCGGATGCAATTTCATAAATCCATAGGGACAAATTATGAAAAAGAATCCAAAAAACGGGCCACCTCAATTTTTTCTCCATACCTCGTGTACTACCCCCTACGAGGATTATTCGGAAACCGAGTTCTATTCGTTTCAGCTCCGATTCACTTTCGGACGACCCCGAATGGAGGCGAATGCAATTTCATAAATCCATAGGGACAAATTATGAAAAGAATTCCAAAAAATGGGCAGCCTCAATTTTTGCTCCATACGTCATGTACTACCCCCTACGACGATTATTCGGAAACCGAGTTCCATTCGTTTAAGCTCCGATTCACTTCCGGACGACCCCGAATGGACGCGAATGCAATTTCATAAATCCATAGGGACAAATTATGAAAATAAATCCAAAAAACGGGCCACCTCAATTTTTGCTCAATACCTGGTGTACTACCCCCTACGAGGATTATTCGGAAACCGAGTTCCATTCGTTTCAGCTCCGATTCACTTCCGGACGACCCCGAATGGACGCGAATGCAATTTCATAAATCCATAGGGACAAATTATGAAAAGAAATCGAAAAAACGGGTCGCCTCAATTTTTGCTCAATACCTGGTGTACTACCCCCTACGAGGATTATTCGGAAACCGAGTTCCATTCGTTTCAGCTCCGATTCACTTCCGGATGACCCCAAATGGATGCGGATGCAATTTCATAAATTCATAGGGACAAATTATGAAAGGAAATCGAAAAAACGGGCCACCTGAAATTTTTCTCCATACCTCGTGTACTACCTCCTACGAGGATTATTCGGAAACCGAGTTCCATTCGTTTTAGCTCCGATTCACTTCCATACGACCCCGAATGGAGGCGAATGCAATTTCATAAATCCATAGGGACAAATTATGAAAAGAATTCCAAAAAACGGGCCGCCTCAATTTTTACTCCATACGTCATGTACTACCCCCTACGACGATTATTCGGAAACCGAGTTCCATTCGTTTAAGCTCCGATTCACTTCCGGACGACCCCGAATGGACGCGAATGCAATTTCATAAATCCATAGGGACAAATTATGAAAATAAATCCAAAAAATGGGCCACCTCAATTTTTGCTCCATACCTCGTGTACTACCCCTTACGAGGATTATTCGGAAACCGAGTTCCATTCGTTTCAGCTCTGATTCACTTCCGGACGACCCCGAATGGACGCGAATGCAATTTCATAAATCCATAGGGACAAATTTTGAAAATAAATCCAAAAAACGGGCCACCTCAATTTTTGCTCCATATCTCGTGTACTACCCCTTACGAGGATTATTCGGAAACCGAGTTCCATTCGTTTCAGCTCTGATTCACTTCCGGATGACCCCGAATGGACGCGGATGCAATTTTATAAATCTATAGGGACAAATTAGGAAAAGAAATCCAAAAAATGGGCCGCCTCAATTTTTTCTCCATACCTCGTGTACTACCCCCTACGAGGATTATTCAGAAACCGAGTTCCATTCGTTTAAGCTCCGATTCACTTCCGGACGACCCCGAATGGACGCGAATGAAATTTCATAAATTCATAGGGACAAATTATAAAAAGAATTCCAAAAAATGGGCCGCCTCAATTTTTGCTCCATACCTCGTGTACTACCCCTACGAGGATTATTCGGAAACCGAGTTTCATTCGTTTGAGCTCCGATTCACTTCCGGACGACCCCGAATGGACGCGAATTCAATTTCATAAATCCATAGGGACAAATTATGAAAAGAAATAAAAAAACAGGCCGCCTCAATTTTTTCTCCATACCTCGTGTACCACCCCCTACGAAGATTATTCGGAAACCGAGTTCCATTCGTTTCAGCTCTGATTCACTTCCGGACGACCCCGAATGGACGCGGATGCAATTTCATAAATCCATAGGGACAAATTATGAAAAGAATCCAAAAAACGGGCCGCCTCAATTTTTTCTCCATACCTCGTGTACAACCCCCTACGAGGATTATTCGGAAACCGAGTTCCATTCGTTTCAGCTCCGATTCACTTTCGGACGACCCCGAATGGAGGCGAATGCAATTTCATAAATCTATAGGGACAAATTATGAAAAGAATTCCAAAAAACGGGCCGCCTTAATTTTTGCTCCATACGTCGTGTACTACCCCCTACGACGATTATTCGGAAACCGAGTTCCATTCGTTTAAGCTCCGATTCACTTCCGGACGACCCCGAATGGACGCGAATGCAATTTCATAAATCCATAGGGACAAATTATGAAAATAAATCCAAAAAACGGGCCACCTCAATTTTTGCTCCATACCTCGTGTACTACCCCTTACGAGGATTATTCGGAAACCGAGTTCCATTCATTTCAGCTCCGATTCACTTCCGGACGACCCCGAATGGACGCGGATGCAATTTCATAAATCTATAGGGACAAATTAGGAAAAGAAATCCAAAAAACGGGCCGCCTCAATTTTTTCTCCATACCTCGTGTACTACCCCCTACGAGGATTATTCGGAAACCGAGTTCCATTCGTTTAAGCTCCGATTCACTTCCGGACGACCCGGAATGGACACGAATGCAATTTTATAAATCCATAGGGACAAATTAAGAAAAGAATTCCAAAAAACGGGCCGCCTCAATTTTTGCTCAATACCTCGTGTACTACCCCCTACGAGGATTATTCGGAAACCGAGTTCCATTCGTTTCAGCTCCGATTCACTTCCGGATGACCCCGAATGGACGCGAATGCAATTTCATAAATCCATAGGGACAAATTATGAAAAGAAATCGAAAAAACGGGTTGCCTCAATTTTTGCTCCATACCTCGTGTACTACCCCTTACGAGGATTATTCGAAACCGAGTTCCATTCGTTTCAGCTCCGATTCACTTCCGGATGACCCCAAATGGACGCGGATGCAATTTCATAAATTCATAGGGACAAATTATGAAAGGAAATTGAAAAAACGGGTCACCTGAAATTTTTCTCCATACCTCGTGTACTACCTCCTACGAGGATTATTCGGAAACCGAGTTCCATTCATTTTAGCTCCGATTCACTTCCATACGACCCCGAATGGATGTGAAAGCAATTTTATAAATCCATAGGGACAAATTATGAAAAGAATTCCAAAAAACGGGCCGCCTCAATTTTTGCTCCATACCTCGTGTACTGCCCCCTACGAAGATTATTCGGAAACCTAGTTTCATTCGTTTCAGTTCTGATTCATTTCCGGATGACCCCAAATGGACGCGGATGAAATTTCATAAATCCATAGGGACAAATTATGAAAATAAATCCAAAAAAGGGGCCACCTCTATTTTTGCTCCATACCTCGTGTACTACCCCCTACGAGGATTATTCGGAAACCGAGTTCCATTCGTTTAAGATCCGATTCACTTCCGGACGACCCCGAATGGACGCGAATGCAATTTCATAAATTCATAGGGACAAATTATGAAAAGAATTCCAAAAAACGGGCCGCCTCAATTTTTGCTCCATACCTCGTGTACTACCCCTACGAGGATTATTCGGAAACCGAGTTTCATTCGTTTGAGCTCCGATTCACTTCCGGACGACCCCGAATGGACGCGAATTCAATTTCATAAATCCATAGGGACAAATTATGAAAAGAAATCAAAAAACAGGCCGCCTCAATTTTTGCTCCATACCTCGTGTACCACCCCCTACGAAGATTATTCGGAAACCGAGTTCCATTCGTTTCAGCTCTGATTCACTTCCGGACGCTGGCGAATGGACGCGGATGCAATTTCATAAATCCATAGGGACAAATTATGAAAAGAATCCAAAAAACGGGCCGCCTCAATTTTTTCTCCATACCTCGTGTACTACCCCCTACGAGGATTATTCGGAAACCGAGTTCCATTCGTTTCAGCTCCGATTCACTTTCGGACGACCCCGAATTGAGGCGAATGCAATTTCATAAATCCATAGGGATAAATTATGAAAAGAATTCCAAAAAACGGGCCGCCTCAATTTTTGCTCCATACCTCGTGTACTACCCCCTACGACGATTATTCGAAAACCGAGTTCCATTCGTTTCAGCTCCGATTCACTTCCGGACGACCCCGAATGGACGCGAATGCAATTTCATAAATCCATAGGGACAAATTATGAAAATAAATCCAAAAAACAGGCCACCTCAATTTTTGCTCCATACCTCGAGTACTACCCCTTACGAGGATTATTCGGAAACCGAGTTCCATTCGTTTCAGCTCTGATTCACTTCCGGACGACCCCGAATGGACGCGGATGCAATTTCATAAATCCATAGGGACAAATTAGGAAAAGAAATCCAAAAAACGGGCCGCCTCAATTTTTTCTCCATACCTCGTGTACTACCCCCTACGAGGATTATTCGGAAACCGAGTTCCATTCGTTTAAGCTCCGATTCACTTCCGGACGACCCCGAATGGACGCGAATGCAATTTCATAAATTCATAGGGACAAATTATAAAAAGAATTCTAAGAAACGGGCCGCCTCAATTTTTGCTCCATACCCCGTGTACTACCCCTACGAGGATTATTCGGAAACCGAGTTTCATTCGTTTGAGCTCCGATTCACTTCCGGACGACCCCGAATGGACGCGAATTCAATTTCATAAATCCATAGGGACAAATTATGAAAAGAAATCAAAAAACAGGCCGCCTCAATTTTTTCTCCATACCTCGTGTACCACCCCCTACGAGGATTATTCGGAAACCGAGTTCCATTCATTTTAGCTCCGATTCACTTCCATACGACCCCGAATGGATGCGAAAGCAATTTTATAAATCCATAGGGACAAATTATGAAAAGAATTCCAAAAAATGGGCCGCCTCAATTTTTGCTCCATACCTCGTGTACTACCCCCTACGAAGATTATTCGGAAACCTAGTTTCATTCGTTTCAGTTCTGATTCATTTCCGGATGACCCCAAATGGACGCGGATGAAATTTCATAAATCCATAGGGACAAATTATGAAAATAAATCCAAAAAACGGGCCACCTCTATTTTTGCTCCATACCTCGTGTACTACCCCCTACGAGGATTATTCGGAAACCGAGTTCCATTCGTTTAAGCTCCGATTCACTTCCGGACGACCCCGAATGGACGCGAATGCAATTTCATAAATTCATAGGGACAAATTATGAAAAGAATTCCAACAAACGGGCCGCCTCAATTTTTGCTCCATACCTCGTGTACTACCCCTACGAGGATTATTCGGAAACCGAGTTTCATTCGTTTGAGCTCCGATTCACTTTCGGACGACCCCGAATGGACGCGAATTCAATTTCATAAATCCATAGGGACAAATTTTGAAAATAAATCCAAAAAACGGGCCACCTCCATTTTTGCTCCATATCTCGTGTACTACCCCTTACGAGGATTATTCGGAAACCGAGTTCCATTCGTTTCAGCTCTGATTCACTTCCGGACGACCCCGAATGGACGCGGATGCAATTTCATAAATCTATAAGGACAAATTAGGAAAAGAAATCCAAAAAACGGGCCGCCTCAATTTTTTCTCCATACCTCGTGTACTACCCCCTACGAGGATTATTCGGAAACCGAGTTCCATTCGTTTAAGCTCCGATTCACTTCCGGACGACCCCGAATGGACGCGAATGCAATTTCATAAATTCATAGGGACAAATTATAAAAAGAATTCCAAAAAACGGGCCGCCTCTATTTTTGCTCCATACCTCGTGTACTACCCCTACGAGGATTATTCGGAAACCGAGTTCCATTCGTTTAAGCTCCGATTCACTTATGGACGACCCCGAATGGACGCGAATGCAATTTCATAAATTCATAGGGACAAATTATGAAAAGAATTCCAACAAACGGGCCGCCTCAATTTTTGCTCCATACCTCGTGTACTACCCCTACGAGGATTATTCGGAAACCGAGTTTCATTCGTTTGAGCTCCGATTCACTTCCGGACGACCCCGAATGGACGCGAATTCAATTTCATAAATCCATAGGGACAAATTATGAAAAGAAATAAAAAAACAGGCCGCCTCAATTTTTTCTCCATACCTCGTGTACCACCCCCTACGAAGATTATTCGGAAACCGAGTTCCATTCGTTTCAGCTCTGATTCACTTCCGGACGACCCCGAATGGACGCGGATGCAATTTCATAAATCCATAGGGACAAATTATGAAAAAGAATCCAAAAAACGGGCCGCCTCAATTTTTTCTCCATACCTCGTGTACAACCCCCTACGAGGATTATTCGGAAACCGAGTTCCATTCGTTTCAGCTCCGATTCACTTTCGGACGACCCCGAATGGAGGCGAATGCAATTTCATAAATCTATAGGGACAAATTATGAAAAGAATTCCAAAAAATGGGCCGCCTCAATTTTTGCTCCATACGTCGTGTACTACCCCCTACGACGATTATTCGGAAACCGAGTTCCATTCGTTTAAGCTCCGATTCACTTCCGGACGACCCCGAATGGACGCGAATGCAATTTCATAAATCCATAGGGACAAATTATGAAAATAAATCCAAAAAACGGGCCACCTCAATTTTTGCTCCATACCTCGTGTACTACCCCTTACGAGGATTATTCGTAAACCGAGTTCCATTCATTTCAGCTCCGATTCACTTCCGGACGACCCCGAATGGACGCGGATGCAATTTCATAAATCTATAGGGACAAATTAGGAAAAGAAATCCAAAAAACGGGCCGCCTCAATTTTTTCTCCATACCTCGTGTACTACCCCCTACGAGGATTATTCGGAAACCGAGTTCCATTCGTTTAAGCTCCGATTCACTTCCGGACGACCCGGAATGGACACGAATGCAATTTTATAAATCCATAGGGACAAATTATGAAAAGAATTCCAAAAAACGGGCCGCCTCAATTTTTGCTCAATACCTCGTGTACTACCCCCTACGAGGATTATTCGGAAACCGAGTTCCATTCGTTTCAGCTCCGATTCACTTCCGGATGACCCCGAATGGACGCGAATGCAATTTCATAAATCCATAGGGACAAATTATGAAAAGAAATCGAAAAAACGGGTTGCCTCAATTTTTGCTCCATACCTCGTGTACTACCCCTTACGAGGATTATTCGAAACCGAGTTCCATTCGTTGCAGCTCCGATTCACTTCCGGATGACCCCAAATGGACGCGGATGCAATTTCATAAATTCATAGGGACAAATTATGAAAGGAAATCGAAAAAACGGGTCACCTGAAATTTTTCTCCATACCTCGTGTACTACCTCCTACGAGGATTATTCGGAAACCGAGTTCCATTCATTTTAGCTCCGATTCACTTCCATACGACCCCGAATGGATGCGAAAGCAATTTTATAAATCCATAGGGACAAATTATGAAAAGAATTCCAAAAAACGGGCCGCCTCAATTTTTGCTCCATACCTCGTGTACTGCCCCCTACGAAGATTATTCGGAAACCTAGTTTCATTCGTTTCAGTTCTGATTCATTTCCGGATGACCCCAAATGGACACGGATGAAATTTCATAAATCCATAGGGACAAATTATGAAAATAAATCCAAAAAAGGGGCCACCTCTATTTTTGCTCCATACCTCGTGTACTACCCCCTACGAGGATTATTCGGAAACCGAGTTCCATTCGTTTAAGCTCCGATTCACTTCCGGACGACCCCGAATGGACGCGAATGCAATTTCATAAATTCATAGGGACAAATTATGAAAAGAATTCCAAAAAATGGGCCGCCTCAATTTTTGCTCCATACCTCGTGTACTACCCCTACGAGGATTATTCGGAAACCGAGTTTCATTCGTTTGAGCTCCGATTCACTTCCGGACGACCCCGAATGGACGCGAATTCAATTTCATAAATCCATAGGGACAAATTATGAAAAGAAATCAAAAAACAGGCCGCCTCAATTTTTGCTCCATACCTCGTGTACCACCCCCTACGAAGATTATTCGGAAACCGAGTTCCATTCGTTTCAGCTCTGATTCACTTCCGGACGCTGGCGAATGGACGCGGATGCAATTTCATAAATCCATAGGGACAAATTATGAAAAGAATCCAAAAAACGGGCCGCCTCAATTTTTTCTCCATACCTCGTGTACTACCCCCTACGAGGATTATTCGGAAACCGAGTTCCATTCGTTTCAGCTCCGATTCACTTTCGGACGACCCCGAATTGAGGCGAATGCAATTTCATAAATCCATAGGGATAAATTATGAAAAGAATTCCAAAAACGGGCCGCCTCAATTTTTGCTCCATACCTCGTGTACTACCCCCTACGACGATTATTCGGAAACCGAGTTCCATTCGTTTCAGCTCCGATTCACTTCCGGACGACCCCGAATGGACGCGAATGCAATTCGTAAATCCATAGGGACAAATTATGAAAATAAATCCAAAAACAGGCCACCTCAATTTTTGCTCCATACCTCGAGTACTACCCCTTACGAGGATTATTCGAAAACCGAGTTCCATTCGTTTCAGCTCTGATTCACTTCCGGACGACCCCGAATGGACGCGAATGCAATTTCATAAATCCATAAGGACAAATTAGGAAAAGAAATCCAAAAAACGGGCCGCCTCAATTTTTTCCCCATACCTCGTGTACTACCCCCTACGAGGATTATTCGGAAAACCGAGTTCCATTCGTTTAAGCTCGATTCACTT
>NW_027417404.1:0-38828 GCF_009905375.1 Apium graveolens
AATTATGAAAGGAAATCGAAAAAACGGGTCACCTGAAATTTTTTCTCCATACCTCGTGTACTACCTCCTACGAGGATTATTCGGAAACCGAGTTCCATTCATTTTAGCTCCGATTCACTTCCATACGACCCCGAATGGATGCGAAAGCAATTTTATAAATCCATAGGGACAAATTATGAAAAGAATTCCAAAAAACGGGCCGCCTCAATTTTTGCTCCATACCTCGTGTACTGCCCCCTACGAAGATTATTCGGAAACCTAGTTTCATTCGTTTCAGTTCTGATTCATTTCCGGATGACCCAAATGGACACGGATGAAATTTCATAAATCCATAGGGACAAATTATGAAAATAAATCCAAAAAAGGGGCCACCTCTATTTTTGCTCCATACCTCGTGTACTACCCCCTACGAGGATTATTCGGAAACCGAGTTCCATTCGTTTAAGCTCCGATTCACTTCCGGACGACCCCGAATGGACGCGAATGCAATTTCATAAATTCATAGGGACAAATTATGAAAAGAATTCCAAAAATGGGCCGCCTCAATTTTTGCTCCATACCTCGTGTACTACCCCTACGAGGATTATTCGGAAACCGAGTTTCATTCGTTTGAGCTCCGATTCACTTCCGGACGACCCCGAATGGACGCGAATTCAATTTCATAAATCCATAGGGACAAATTATGAAAAGAAATCAAAAAACAGGCCGCCTCAATTTTTGCTCCATACCTCGTGTACCACCCCCTACGAAGATTATTCGGAAACCGAGTTCCATTCGTTTCAGCTCTGATTCACTTCCGGACGCTGGCGAATGGACGCGGATGCAATTTCATAAATCCATAGGGACAAATTATGAAAAGAATCCAAAAAACGGGCCGCCTCAATTTTTTCTCCATACCTCGTGTACTACCCCCTACGAGGATTATTCGGAAACCGAGTTCCATTCGTTTCAGCTCCGATTCACTTTCGGACGACCCCGAATTGAGGCGAATGCAATTTCATAAATCCATAGGGATAAATTATGAAAAGAATTCCAAAAAACGGGCCGCCTCAATTTTTGCTCCATACCTCGTGTACTACCCCCTACGACGATTATTCGAAAACCGAGTTCCATTCGTTTCAGCTCCGATTCACTTCCGGACGACCCCGAATGGACGCGAATGCAATTTCGTAAATCCATAGGGACAAATTATGAAAATAAATCCAAAAAACAGGCCACCTCAATTTTTGCTCCATACCTCGAGTACTACCCCTTACGAGGATTATTCGAAAACCGAGTTCCATTCGTTTCAGCTCTGATTCACTTCCGGACGACCCCGAATGGACGCGGATGCAATTTCATAAATCCATAGGGACAAATTAGGAAAAGAAATCCAAAAAACGGGCCGCCTCAATTTTTTCTCCATACCTCGTGTACTACCCCCTACGAGGATTATTCGGAAACCGAGTTCCATTCGTTTAAGCTCCGATTCACTTCCGGACGACCCCGAATGGACGCGAATGCAATTTCATAAATTCATAGGGACAAATTATAAAAAGAATTCTAAAAAACGGGCCGCCTCAATTTTTGCTCCATACCCCGTGTACTACCCCTACGAGGATTATTCGGAAACCGAGTTTCATTCGTTTGAGCTCCGATTCACTTCCGGACGACCCCGAATGGACGCGAATTCAATTTCATAAATCCATAGGGACAAATTATGAAAAGAAATCAAAAAACAGGCCGCCTCAATTTTTTCTCCATACCTCGTGTACCACCCCCTACGAGGATTATTCGGAAACCGAGTTCCATTCATTTTAGCTCCGATTCACTTCCATACGACCCCGAATGGATGCGAAAGCAATTTTATAAATCCATAGGGACAAATTATGAAAAGAATTCCAAAAATGGGCCGCCTCAATTTTTGCTCCATACCTCGTGTACTACCCCCTACGAAGATTATTCGGAAACCTAGTTTCATTCGTTTCAGTTCTGATTCATTTCCGGATGACCCCAAATGGACGCGGATGAAATTTCATAAATCCATAGGGACAAATTATGAAAATAAATCCAAAAAACGGGCCACCTCTATTTTTGCTCCATACCTCGTGTACTACCCCCTACGAGGATTATTCGGAAACCGAGTTCCATTCGTTTAAGCTCCGATTCACTTCCGGACGACCCCGAATGGACGCGAATGCAATTTCATAAATTCATAGGGACAAATTATGAAAAGAATTCCAACAAACGGGCCGCCTCAATTTTTGCTCCATACCTCGTGTACTACCCCTACGAGGATTATTCGGAAACCGAGTTTCATTCGTTTGAGCTCCGATTCACTTCCGGACGACCCCGAATGGACGCGAATTCAATTTCATAAATCCATAGGGACAAATTATGAAAAGAATCCAAAAAACGGGCCGCCTCAATTTTTTCTCCATACCTCGTGTACTACCCCCTACGAAGATTATTCGAAAACCGAGTTCCATTCGTTTAAGCTCCGATTCACTTTCGGACGACCCCGAATTGAGGCGAATGCAATTTCATAAATCCATAGGGATAAATTATGAAAAGAATTCCAAAAAACGGGCCGCCTCAATTTTTGCTCCATACCTCGTGTACTACCCCCTACGAGGATTATTCGGAAACCGAGTTCCATTCGTTTCAGCTCCGATTCACTTCCGGACGACCCCGAATGGACGCGAATGCAATTTCATAAATCCATAGGGACAAATTATGAAAATAAATCCAAAAAACGGGCCACCTCAATTTTTGCTCCATACCTCGAGTACTACCCCTTACGAGGATTATTCGGAAACCGAGTTCCATTCGTTTCAGCTCTGATTCACTTTCGGACGACCCCGAATGGACGCGGATGCAATTTCATAAATCCATAGGGACAAATTAGGAAAAGAAATCCAAAAACCGGTCCGCCTCAATTTTTTCTCCATACCTCGTGTACTACCCCCTACGAGGATTATTCGGAAACCGAGTTCCATTCGTTTAAGCTCCGATTCACTTCCGGACGACCCCGAATGGACGCGAATGCAATTTCATAAATTCATAGGGACAAATTATAAAAAGAATTCCAAAAAACGGGCCGCCTCAATTTTTGCTCCATACCCCGTGTACTACCCCTACGAGGATTATTCGGAAACCGAGTTTCATTCGTTTGAGCTCCGATTCACTTCCGGACGACCCCGAATGGACGCGAATTCAATTTCATAAATCCATAGGGACAAATTATGAAAAGAAATCAAAAAACAGGCCGCCTCAATTTTTTCTCCATACCTCGTGTACCACCCCCTACGAGGATTATCCGGAAACCGAGTTCCATTCATTTTAGCTCCGATTCACTTCCATACGACCCCGAATGGATGCGAAAGCAATTTTATAAATCCATAGGGACAAATTATGAAAAGAATTCCAAAAAATGGGCCGCCTCAATTTTTGCTCCATACCTCGTGTACTACCCCCTACGAAGATTATTCGGAAACCTAGTTTCATTCGTTTCAGTTCTGATTCATTTCCGGATGACCCCAAATGGACGCGGATGAAATTTCATAAATCCATAGGGACAAATTATGAAAATAAATCCAAAAAACGGGCCACCTCTATTTTTGCTCCATACCTCGTGTACTACCCCCTACGAGGATTATTCGGAAACCGAGTTCCATTCGTTTAAGCTCCGATTCACTTCCGGACGACCCCGAATGGACGCGAATGCAATTTCATAAATTCATAGGGACAAATTATGAAAAGAATTCCAACAAACGGGCCGCCTCAATTTTTGCTCCATACCTCGTGTACTACCCCTACGAGGATTATTCGGAAACCGAGTTTCATTCGTTTGAGCTCCGATTCACTTTCGGACGACCCCGAATGGACGCGAATTCAATTTCATAAATCCATAGGGACAAATTTTGAAAATAAATCCAAAAAACGGGCCACCTCCATTTTTGCTCCATATCTCGTGTACTACCCCTTACGAGGATTATTCGGAAACCGAGTTCCATTCGTTTCAGCTCTGATTCACTTCCGGACGACCCCGAATGGACGCGGATGCAATTTCATAAATCTATAAGGACAAATTAGGAAAAGAAATCCAAAAACGGGCCGCCTCAATTTTTTCTCCATACCTCGTGTACTACCCCCTACGAGGATTATTCGGAAACCGAGTTCCATTCGTTTAAGCTCCGATTCACTTCCGGACGACCCCGAATGGACGCGAATGCAATTTCATAAATTCATAGGGACAAATTATAAAAAGAATTCCAAAAAACGGGCCGCCTCTATTTTTGCTCCATACCTCGTGTACTACCCCTACGAGGATTATTCGGAAACCGAGTTCCATTCGTTTAAGCTCCGATTCACTTCCGGACGACCCCGAATGGACGCGAATGCAATTTCATAAATTCATAGGGACAAATTATGAAAAGAATTCCAACAAACGGGCCGCCTCAATTTTTGCTCCATACCTCGTGTACTACCCGTACGAGGATTATTCGGAAACCGAGTTTCATTCGTTTGAGCTCCGATTCACTTTCGGACGACCCCGAATGGACGCGAATTCAATTTCATAAATCCATAGGGACAAATTATGAAAAGAAATCAAAAAATAGGCCGCCTCAATTTTTGCTCCATACCTCGTGTACCACCCCCTACGAAGATTATTCGGAAACCGAGTTCCATTCGTTTCAGCTCTGATTCACTTCCGGACGACCCCGAATGGACGCGGATGCAATTTCATAAATCCATAGGGACAAATTATGAAAAGAATCCAAAAAAAGGGCCGCCTCAATTTTTTCTCCATACCTCGTGTACTACCCCCTACGAGGATTATTCGAAAACCGAGTTCCATTCGTTTCAGCTCCGATTCACTTTCGGAGGACCCCGAATGGAGGCGAATGCAATTTCATAAATCTATAGGGATAAATTATGAAAAGAATTCCAAAAAATGGGCCACCTCAATTTTTGCTCCATACCTCGTGTACTACCCCCTACGGCGATTATTCGAAAACCGAGTTCCATTCGTTTCAGCTCCGATTCACTTCCGAACGACCCCGAATGGACGTGAATGCAATTTAATAAATCCATAGGGACAAATTATGAAAATAAATCCAAAAAATGGGCCAACTCAATTTTTTCTCCATACCTCGAGTACTACCCCTTACGAGGATTATTCGGAAACCGAGTTCCATTCGTTTCAGCTCTGATTCACTTCCGGACGACCCCGAATGGACGCGGATGCAATTTCATAAATCCATAGGGACAAATTAGGAAAAGAAATCCAAAAAATGGGCCGCCTCAATTTTTTCTCCATACCTCATGTACTACCCCTACGAGGATTATTCGGAAACCGAGTTCCATTCTTTAAGCTCCGATTCACTTCTGGACGACCCCAAATGGACGCGAATGCAATTTCATAAATTCATAGGGACAAATTATAAAAAGAATTCCAAAAAATGGGCCGCCTCAATTTTTGCTCCATACCCCGTGTACTACCCCTACGAGGATTATTCGGAAACCGAGTTTCATTCGTTTGAGTTCCGATTCACTTCCGGACGACCCCGAATGGACGCGAATTCAATTTCATAAATCCATAGGGACAAATTATGAAAAGAAATCAAAAAACAGGCCGCCTCAATTTTTTCTCCATACCTCGTGTACCACCCCCTACGAAGATTATTCGGAAACCGAGTTCCATTCGTTTCAGCTCTGATTCACTTCCGGACGACCCCGAATGGACGCGGATGCAATTTCATAAATCCATAGGGACAAATTATGAAAAGAATCCAAAAAAAGGGCCGCCTCAATTTTTTCTCCATACCTCGTGTACTACCCCCTACGAGGATTATTCGAAAACCGAGTTCCATTCGTTTCAGCTCCGATTCACTTTCGGAGGACCCCGAATGGAGGCGAATGCAATTTCATAAATCTATAGGGATAAATTATGAAAAGAATTCCAAAAAATGGGCCACCTCAATTTTTGCTCCATACCTCGTGTACTACCCCCTACGGCGATTATTCGAAAACCGAGTTCCATTCGTTTCAGCTCCGATTCACTTCCGAACGACCCCGAATGGACGTGAATGCAATTTAATAAATCCATAGGGACAAATTATGAAAATAAATCCAAAAAATGGGCCAACTCAATTTTTTCTCCATACCTCGAGTACTACCCCTTACGAGGATTATTCAGGAAACCGAGTTCCATTCGTTTCAGCTCTGATTCACTTCCGGACGACCCCGAATGGACGCGGATGCAATTTCATAAATCCATAGGGACAAATTAGGAAAAGAAATCCAAAAAATGGGCCGCCTCAATTTTTTCTCCATACCTCATGTACTACCCCTACGAGGATTATTCGGAAACCGAGTTCCATTCTTTAAGCTCCGATTCACTTCTGGACGACCCCAAATGGACGCGAATGCAATTTCATAAATTCATAGGGACAAATTATAAAAAGAATTCCAAAAAATGGGCCGCCTCAATTTTTGCTCCATACCCCGTGTACTACCCCTACGAGGATTATTCGGAAACCGAGTTTCATTCGTTTGAGTTCCGATTCACTTCCGGACGACCCCGAATGGACGCGAATTCAATTTCATAAATCCATAGGGACAAATTATGAAAAGAAATCAAAAAACAGGCCGCCTCAATTTTTTCTCCATACCTCGTGTACCACCCCCTACGAAGATTATTCGGAAACCGAGTTCCATTCGTTTCAGCTCTGATTCACTTCCGGACGACCCCGAATGGACGAGGATGCAATTTCATAAATCCATAGGGACAAATTATAAAAAGAATCCAAAAAATGGGCCGCCTCAATTTTTTCTCCATACCTCGTGTACTACCCCCCTACGAGGATTATTCGGAAACCGAGTTACATTCGTTTCAGCTCCGATTCACTTTCGGACGACCCCGAATGGAGGCGAATGCAATTTTCTAAATCCATAGGGACAAATTATGAAAAGAATTCCAAAAAACGGGCCGCCTCAATTTTTGCTCCATACGTCGTGTACTACCCCCTACGACGATTATTCGGAAACCGAGTTCCATTCGTTTAAGCTCCGATTCACTTCCGGACGACCCCGAATGGACGCGAATGCAATTTCATAAATCCATAGGGACAAATTATGAAAATAAATCCAAAAAACGGGCCACCTCAATTTTTGCTCCATACCTCGTGTACTACCCCTTACGAGGATTATTCGGAAACCGAGTTCCATTCGTTTCAGCTCTGATTCACTTCCGGACGACCCCGAATGGACGCGGATGCAATTTCATAAATCTATAAGGACAAATTAGGAAAAGAAATACAAAAAAAGGGCCGCCTCAATTTTTTCTCCATACCTCTTGTACAACCCCCTACGAGGATTATTCAGAAACCGAGTTCCATTCGTTTCAGCTCCGATTCACTTTCGGACGACATCGAAGGGAGGCGAATGCAATTTCATAAATCCATAGGGACAAATTATGAAAAGAATTCCAAAAAACGGGCCGCCTCAATTTTTGCTCCATACGTCGTGTACTACCCCCTACGACGATTATTCGGAAACCGAGTTCCATTCGTTTCAGCTCCGATTCACTTTTGGACGACCCCGACTGGACGCGAATGCAATTTCATAAATCCATAGGGACAAATTATGAAAATAAATCCAAAAAACGGGCCACCTCAATTTTTGCTCCATACCTCGTGTACTACCCCCTACGAGGATTATTCGGAAATCGAGTTCCATTCGTTTAAGCTCCGATTCACTTCCGGACGACGCCGAATGGACACGAATGCAATTTCATAAATCCATAGGGACAAATTATGAAAAGAATTCCAAAAAACGGGTCGCCTCAATTTTTGCTCAATACCTCGTGTACTACCCCCTACGAGGATTATTCAGAAACCGAGTTCCATTCGTTTCAGCTCCGATTCACTTCCGGACGACCCCGAATGGACGCGAATGCAATTTCATAAATCCATAGGGACAAATTATAAAAAGAAATCGAAAAAACGGGTAGCCTCAATTTTTGCTCCATACCTCGTGTACTACCCCTAACGAGGATTATTCGGAAAACCGAGTTCCATTCGTTTAAGCTCCGATTCACTTCCGGATGACCCCAAATGGACGCGGATGCAATTTCATAAATTCATAGGGACAAATTATGAAAGAAAATCGAAAAAACGGGCCACCTGAAATTTTTCTCCATACCTCGTGTACTACCTCCTACGAGGATTATTCGGAAACCGAGTTCCATTCGTTTTAGCTCCGATTCACTTCCATACGACCCCGAATGGATGCGAAAGCAATTTCATAAATCCATAGGGACAAATTAAGAAAAGAATTCCAAAAAACGGGCTGCCTCAATTTTTGCTCCATACCTCGTGTACTACCCCCTACGAAGATTATTCAGAAACCTAGTTTCATTCGTTTCAGTTCTGATTCATTTCCGGATGACCCCAAATGGACGCGGATGAAATTTCATAAATCCATAGGGACAAATTATGAAAATAAATCCAAAAAACAGGCCACCTCTATTTTTGCTCCATACCTCGTGTACTACCCCCTACGAGCATTATTCGGAAACCGAGTTCCATTCGTTTAAGCTCTGATTCACTTCTGGACGACCCCGAATGGACGCGAATGCAATTTCATAAATTCATAGGGACAAATTATGAAAAGAATTCCAAAAAATGGGCCGCCTCAATTTTTGCTCCATACCTCGTGTACTACCCCCTACGAGGATTATTCGGAAACCGAGTTTCATTCGTTTGAGCTCCGATTCACTTCCGGACGACCCCGAATGGACGCGAATTCAATTTCATAAATCCATAGGGACAAATTATGAAAAGAAATCAAAAAATAGGCCGCCTCAATTTTTGCTCCATACCTCGTGTACCACCCCTTACGAAGATTATTCGGAAACCGAGTTCCATTCGTTTCAGCTCTGATTCACTTCCGGACGACCCCGAATGGACGCGGATGCAATTTCATAAATCCATAGGGACAAATTATGAAAAGAATCCAAAAAACGGGCCGCCTCAATTTTTTCTCCATACCTCGTGTACTACCCCCTACGAGGATTATTCGGAAACCGAGTTCCATTCGTTTCAGCTCCGATTCACTTTCGGACGACCCCGAATGGAGGCGAATGCAATTTCATAAATCCATAGGGACAAATTATGAAAAGAATTCCAAAAAACGGGCCGCCTCAATTTTTGCTCCATACTTCGTGTACTACTCCCTACGACGATTATTCGAAAACCGAGTTCCATTCCTTTCAGCTCCGATTCACTTCCGGACGACCCCGAATGGACGCGAATGCAATTTCATAAATCCATAGGGACAAATTATGAAAATAAATCCAAAAAACGGGCCACCTCAATTTTTGCTCCATACCTCGTGTACTACCCCTTACGAGGATTATTCGGAAACCGAGTTCCATTCGTTTAAGCTCCGATTCACTTCCGGAAGACCCCGAATGGACGCGAATGCAATTTCATAAATCCATAGGGACAAATTATGAAAAGAATAAAAAAAACGGGCCGCCTCAATATTTTCTCCATACCTCGTGTACTACCCCCTACGAGGATTATTCGGAAACCGAGTTCCATTCGTTTCAGCTCCGATTCACTTTCGGACGACCCCGAATGAAGGCGAATGCAATTTCATAAATCCGTAGGGACAAATTATGAAAATAAATCCAAAAAACGGGCCGCCTCAATTTTTGCTCCATACCTCGTGTACTACCCCCTACGAGGATTATTCGGAAACCGAGTTCCATTCGTTTAAGCTCCGATTCACTTCCGGACGACCCCAAATGGACACGAATGCAATTTCATAAATCCATAGGGACAAATTATGAAAAGAATTCCAAAAAACGGGCCGCCTCAATTTTTGCTCAATACCTCGTGTACTACCCCCTACGAGGATTATTCAGAAACCGAGTTTCATTCGTTTCAGCTCCGATTCACTTCCGGACGACCCCGAATGGACGCGAATGCAATTTCATAAATCCATAGGGACAAATTATGAAAAGAAATCGAAAAAACGGGTCGCCTCAATTTTTGCTCCATACCTCGTGTACTACCCCTTACGAGGATTATTCGGAAACCGAGTTCCATTCGTTTAAGCTCCGATTCACTTCCGGATGACCCCAAATGGACGCGGATGCAATTTCATAAATTCATAGGGACAAATTATGAAAGGTGTTAGGTCACACACACACACACTGTAGAGGGGGTGAATATAGTGTATAGTACACTCAAATCGAACTTAAAGAACTTGAGTAACAGAAAACAAACTTTATTGAAACAATAAACTCTGTTACAATATGGAACTGTTACCTCTCAGTGATGAACAAATATCACGAGAGCTGCTAGGGTTATATATATTAATAACTTCGATAACGATAACACTTATAGTGTAAACCCTATGCCTGTGTTTATATATTACACAGTTACAAGATAATCGCTAATTGATATGGAATATAATTCTGCTTCCTAAAATATATCAATCAGATATCTTATATTCCAAGTATTCCATTCTTCATGGAATTCCTTCGTCATGCATATCTCTTCTTATGTTTTATCTCTATCTTCTTTCCTTTAATCAGCTACTATCCTTATCTGATCGTCCTTCAGCACTTAAGTTCTGATATCTATCTTCTGATGATTATCTCCTGATAATATAAGTACTGATATCCTTAAGTCCTGACTTCCAGTATAAGCACTGATCAACCGTTAAGTACTGATCTATCCTATTCACACAAGATCTGAAAGCTAAACATAAGACATATTAGCCATGACATTATCAAATATATCTAACAATCTCCCCCAACTTGTAAATTAACAAAATATACAAGTTAAACAGATATTTGATGATGTCAAAAACATTAAGTACAAATACATGAGAAATAGACTAGATAACTACAACTTACAGTCGTTAAAGTTTTACCAATTTCAACTTCTGATAACAACTTCAATCTGCATAAATATCAGAATTTAAGCAGTTGTAGATCTTCGACTTGGCTTCATCAACTTCTGATCTCTCTGATGTCAGGAGTTGTTCTGAGATAGTTCTTCAACAAACATTTCTCAGCATATCTTAGTTCATCAATCATTCTCCTTTTAACACCTTTAAGCTCTGCAGTATCTTCACCAGTTTGAAAGATTGCAGCTCTGAGATCATTAATCTTTGCTTTCCTTAACTCCTGGTCTAGTCTTATGACATAAGCTTTGTCAGATTCAAGATTGAATTCAAGTCCCTTAATACCAAGATACGTTCTGATCTGTGTAGTATTAGGCTTCATATCAACAATATCCCCATTGTGATCTCTGTACTTTGGAACATATCTGCTGTCAGACTTAACAGAATAAAGCCTTTTCTGTCTCTGAATCTGTTCTTTTAAGTAGTTTGCAGCAGTCTCTGTTATTCTGTCATCCACTTGAAGTAAGAAAAGTACATGCTCCAATTCTTCAAAATACTTCAAAGGAATGACATTTTGTCTTATATGATAAACCCTACCATCTGTCATGAAATACAACATGATGTATTCTTTCAAGTAGATATGGTAAACCATCTATACAGATTCTAGTTGATTCAATCTCTCAGGAGTTGCTCCAATACCTGGTTCACTCAAGGAAGTTGGATCATCGGTAGTGTTGTGTACTCTTCTTTCATCAGCACTTCCCAATCCAGTTTTATCTCTAGCTTCCTTTCCAGTAACTACTCTTGCTTCAAAACCACTTGGAGTAGTCTTCAAAGATTGAGTCTGTTTTGCTTTAGTGAATCCTAGTAGGAGTGTTTTAGATCTATTTTCTGATATCAAGTTAACTTGAACACTGTTAGAGGTTACTTGCTTCTTCTGAATATCAGAACTTACAATTTCTTGACTCTGAACAACTTGAGCCATGTCAGAGGTTGTTTTAAGAACTTTTCTTGAAGTCAGAGCAAGATCATCTTTTCCATCAGTAATTTCTTCTTTCTCAGGAGATACATAAGGCTTGATAGGTTCACCAACCTTTTCTTTACCCTTGGATCTTGGATCTATCTGTGGTTGAGATCTAGTCAAAGTTTCTTCAGTATGTATCCTTTCTTTGATCACAATGCCTTTAGGTTTTGGAAGTAACTTTTTACCAGAAGCTTCAGATTTAGATGTGACTTTCTCTGATTTAAGTCTGGCTTCTTCTTTCTTTAAACTTTCCAAGTCCATCCCTGGATTTTCTTGAAGAAATAACTGTCTTGACATTTCCTCATCAAGATCTAGAAGTTCATCAGAACTTATCCTTTTACCAGCAGCAGAACTTAGTCTTTTCCCAGTATCAGAACTTGTTCTGTGACTATCTTGTCTTGATGTAAACCTTCTACCTTGACTATGACCACTACCCATTCCAGAGTTTCCTTGGTCATCTTTTCCATCATCCTTTCCTTGCAGTGTCTTGTTGGTTTTGCATTTGGACTTAATTACCTTCTCCCCCTTTTTGGCATCAGCAGGTAATAAAAGAGAGATAAGTAGTTCCACTGAGGTCTGGATTTCAGTAAGTTGCGATTGCTGAGAAGCTTGGTTTGTCAGAATTTGATCAATTTGAGCTTGTTGCTTCTCTTGAGTTTTCTCAATATAAGCAACTCTGTCAATGGTAGGTTGGAAGAACTGTTTCTTATCAATTTTCCAAACTTGTTCCTGTTTGATAAAGTTCTCCTGAATCTTGTGTAGCTCTGTATGAGTGTTAGAATGAAGACCTTGTAAATGTTTAGTACTCAATGCAGTGACTCTAAGCTGGGTTTTAAAATCATCAGAATGTAACATTTCATCAGCTTTAGTCAAGTGCTCAGCAAGATGTAAAGCATTTGGAACACAGGAAACTAAGTTCCATTCCTTAGTCCACTCCTGACCTGCAGGAGTTTCACTCCAAGGTACTGGTGCATCCCCGATAACAAACTCCTTTACCAGTTCAGACTTTGGAAGAGTCAGTGGAGGAGTATGTCCTGAAGGACCTGCTTCATCAGCATCTACAGTTGTAGCAGCCTCACCAGTATCTCCAACATTTGCAGCATCAGAACTTAGAGAATCAGTATCTTCTGATAAGACAACAGTGTGAGTAGCAATGGAGGCTTCAGCATCCTCTAATTGCTGATCTGATATTAAGTTCTGTTCAACAGCCATATCCTGATGCTCACCTAAAATCTGATCATCAGCATCTTGATGCAGAGAAGGTGTGAGTGATAACTCAGGAGTTTGAACAGCATCAGTAACAGGTGTTGTGGAAGGATTATTTGCTGTTGGAGCTTCTAAGAAAAGTATTTCAGGCACAACCAGGTTCTGAATATCAATTTCAGCACTTGTGCCTGGATCAACAAGAGACACAGAAGGTGAATTAGCCTTGTCAGATACAGGTTCCTGAGATGGAGTTGATGGAGAAGAAGTGACTGGAGCAAATTCCTTGTCTTGTGAGATCAGAGATTCCTGATCCCCTTCCTTAGCTGCTTCCTCCTCATCATCTGAAACTGGCCTTTGTGCCCTCTGTTTCTTGTACTTCCTTGTTGATTTGGATTCCTTGGGAGTGTCAGGAACCGTCATACGTCTAAGCCTCTTGAGAAGCCTAGAACCCCCAAATGCAGAATCCTTCTGAGAAGTTGCCTTCTCAGCTTCATTGACTACAGGTTCTGAAGAAGGAATCTGATCCTCAGAATCTGATTCATCTCTCAAAGTAATTCTCCTCCTCTTTTGAGATGTGTGAGGAACAGTCTTTGTTCGCTTTGGCGTAGAGGATGTAGGCTTCACAGTAGGTGCTGAAGAAGAAGGTTGAGCAGTCTGTGAAGTGGAGAGATATGATTGGAGATAAGTTCTGAGGGTAGGTTGAGTAGAATGAGAGGTAGGTACTGAGGTTTATGGATTTTGGTTATGGTGAGTTGGTTGAACATTTGAGTAAACAGATTTGTAAGTAGCAGGATCAGCATTTACCAGAATCTGTTTCACAGACTGAGGAATCTGTAATTGTCTCACCATTGATTTCTTTGTGTCAGCATTTATCAGGTCGTTAAAGTACCTTTTTGCAACCTTAAAAGGTGGGGTTTGAGTGCTGACTAACTGGGGTTCAGCAGTACAATACGTGTAAATAAGTTGACAGAATCTAGCAAAATAAACAACATCTCAATCCTCTGTCATCCTATCCCCAATAAAACCAATTATCCCAGTTGCAAAATCAAAATGAGTTTGATGAATAATAGCATACCCGATGTGCTGACTCAGAATTGGGATGGCATCAAAATTTGAACACTTGTTGCCAAAAGCCTTGGTGATGCAATCGAAGAAGAAACTCCATTCTCTTCTGATATTAGCCCGTTTCAACTGTCCAAGTTTCGTCAGACTCTTTTCATATCCCAATTCAGTCATTAACCCCCGAATTTCTGATTCCTCTGGTATAGAGAAGGTACAATCTTCTGGAAGATGTAATGCTCTTCGTACTGTACCAGGAGTGACTACATAGGATGAATCACCCACTTGGAAGATAATACTGGGAGTTCCTCATTTACCACCATCATCAAAAACTCCAGTCCTCCAGAACCGCAGAACTTGTTGACTTGAAAATAATTCAGGCTGAGTTAAGGCGTACCCAACCTCACTATGTGCAAGAAGATCTTGCACAAAGTGCAATTCAGATGGAGCTTCAGCATGATCAAGAATTGCAGCATAGTTGTTTGGAACAAACTTTGCTCCATCAATGATTAAATCCTTTGGTGCCATGTGAAAAAATATTGAGATTCAAGTATGCCTGTTAGGTGTTTGAGATAATATCTGTATGAAAACAACGGAAAAAGTAAAGTGAAGGAGAGTAAAAGTAAGAAGAGAGATAAAAGATGAAGAAATTAAAAAGATTACAGAAATCTTCTCTCTGCTGTACTTATACAAAAAAAAAATATTACCGTTGGACACCTGTCAGACATGCAGTAATAACGGATAGTTACTGGGCTCGAGAAAACATGAATGATTACTTACCCAGTTGCCTTGTTTCAAGGAAAAACCGTTCCATTTATCAAGAGACACAGTTTTAATTCAAAATTTAAACCGTTAGCACTGATTGAAGTATTTTTCACTGCAACATTAATATTCTGAAAATGAATCATGTGAAAAATGACCGAGATAATTTCGATGAATAAGTGCTGACAAAGAATCAGAACTTAAATAAAGACAAAATTGAAATGGTCATCAGAATATCAAGCAAGATTTAAAAACACAAGATAAAATAACTCAGAGACAAAATCTTGAAGTAAAAACAACTTTCATTAATATATCAAGACAATACATTGATGAAATGAAAATTACATCAGTACTTATACAAGATTTTCCCTAAGCTTCTAATCCTAACGTCAACAGCTTTAGTCCTAGCTAAGAAGCCTGACAAAGCTGAGGATGAAGAAGAACAGGAAGAAGATGAGATTAAGTCATCTTCCTCTTCCTATCTTCGACGAACAAGATGGCGAGTCGTATGATTCGCTCTTGCTGACGGATAGCTTCCCGCCTTTCCTCCTCCAGGCGCTCCAGATAGCGATGATAATCCATCTCGAAGAATAGAAGGTGAGCTAGCACCTCCTGTGGGACAGAGTCCCAGATCTCCTCAGGAATGGCTGTTACATGCCACTCCTGCTGCCAGTCAGCACAACTGAGCTCCATTGTGAAGGTTTGTGTGTTCAAAAACATGTTGTAACGAACCATTGTGTTTTTGACAGAATAAGAAGGATAAGTGTGTGAGAAGAATGTGATGGAAAGACTGATGTGAAGTGGTTGTTTAAATAGGCAAGAGAATGCCAAGAGACGCAAAGATATTTAATGCTGACAGGTAGAATTAATTCTACCTCGTCTCCCTAGACTTTGAAAAAGAGTAACAGTCATTGGAAAGAGGAAGCATGGTCTAGACTGCACAAGACACAAGAAACAATGGACTGCACAAGTACAAATACCATTAATCCTAATCATAGTGACTATTAATCTTCCACTTCAACATATTCGAGTTCGAACTGAGACTGTTATCAAATTTTATTCACAGATAAGCCAAGTAAAGGATTAGACCGAGAAATCAGAACTTAGACCTATACCAGAACTTAACAGTCATCAGAACATAATTTCTTAACTCGAAAAAGGAATGCCCATCTTAGTAAATACTCATACAAGTTCTGAGTTATGGACGTCAGAACTTAATCATCAGAACGTGGAACTTAGAACTTGTCCTCAGAATTTGTGCAAAAATGACACAATGACTGTTTATCTAAAATAACATAGACCACCACAGAAATTTTCATCATTCAGATGGAGTGATTAGTGTGTGCATTAAGCTAAAAACAGACAAAGAGTAAAGGCTGATTCACTGCAGTATATCTTAGAAATAAGGCATAACTAAAATTTTGCTAAAGATCTGTCATTGTCCTGAAACCTACTGATGAATGAGTTCATGCTTGAGTCCACCTCATCTGTTTTGTGCTCATTTTATGCATCTTTTGAAATTCTATTTTACAGTGGCTTCTCAGTGTAAGTGAGTCACGACTGTTTATTAGAATTTATGCTATTATCAGAGTATTTCTCCAGTAATCATAGAGTGTGAAAAGTCACCAAGAAAATATTTTGCTTTTCTAATGCATATTTACTTGATACCAGCAATGCACTTGGGTCGTCCCTTTCACATTTTTACTCTAGATCTCAAAGGAGTACCTTATTTTATTCTTTAATCTTTTTGCTTTTTCTTTTGATAAGAGAGGTCTATCAGCACTTAGTGCACTCAGCAGTTTTACTAGTATCAGAACTTAACAGATGAGTAGCATTATTCTAATTTGTGACTTAGTAATAAGATATACAAAGTAAACTTAACTAAGCTCAATTATCAGAATTTGCTAGTGTCATAAGATTTCCATTGAAATAATTACTTCTTTCATGGAGTCATTTGTTTATTGAAGACTACTAGGTCAGTATCTAGCACAGTTATCCTCATAGGATTGAATAGGTACTAAAACAAACATATCACTTATCAGAGTTTAGAAACATATATCAGACAACAGTCAGTACTTAAAGACATTTATCAATTTAGCACAGAATACATAATGATATTAATTCTGTAAATACTGAGCATAAAGTCTGATAACATAGAACAAGTCTAAGCAGATTTAAAGAAAGAACCTGAAACCATTCCAAGTTCATTTACCAATCTTGTAAAAGTAGCTTCACATAATGGTTTTGTGAAGATATCTGCCAACTGTTGATCTGTGGGAACAAAATGCAATTCCACTGTACCTTCATCCACATGTTCCCTGATGAAGTGGTACCTGATGCTGATGTACTTTGTCATTGAGTGTTGAACTGGATTACCTGTCATAGCAATAGCACTTTGATTATCACAGTAAATAGGGATTTTAAAATATGTTAACCCATAATCCAGTAATTGATTCTTCATCCAAAGAATCTGTGCACAGCAGCTTCCTGCAGCAATATACTCTGCTTCTGCAGTTGATGTGGAAATTGACTTTTGTTTCTTGCTGTACCAAGAAACCAATCTGCCTCCAAGAAATTGGCAGCTTCCACTTGTGCTTTTCCTGTCAATTTTGCAACCTGCAAAATCTGCATCTGAGTAACCTATTAGTTTAAAATCTGATTCTCTAGGATACCATAATCCCAGAGTAGCTGTTCCTTTAAGATACTTAAAGATTCTTTTTACAGCTGTTAAGTGAGGTTCTCTTGGATCTGCTTGAAATCTTGCACAAAGACAGGTAGCATACATGATATCAGGTCTACTAGCAGTTAGATAGAGTAGAGAGCCAATCATACCTCTGTAGTCAGTAATATCTACTGATTTACCGGTATCCTTATCCAGTTTTGTTGCAGTGGCCATTGGGGTGGATGCACTTGAACAATCTTGCATTCCAAATTTCTTTAGCAAGTTTCTGGTGTACTTGGTTTGACAAATAAAAGTGCCTTCCTCATTCTGCTTGACTTGAAGGCCCAGAAAATAGCTAAGTTCCCCCATCATACTCATCTGATATCTTGACTGTATTAGTTTGGCAAACTTCTTGCAAAGTTTGTCATTTGTAGATCCAAAAATGATATCATCAACATAAATCTGGACCAAAAGTAAGTCCTTTCCATGGTTGAGGTAGAACAGTGTTTTGTCTATTATCCCTCTGTTGAATCCACTTTCCAGAAGAAATTGAGCTAAAGTCTCATACCATGCTCTAGGAGCTTGCTTAAGTCCATAAAGTGCTTTATCAAGCCTGTAGACATAATCTAAATGTTTGGTATCTACAAAACCTGGAGGTTGTTCAACATATACCTCTTCCTCCAATTCTCCATTGAGAAAAGCACTTTTCACATCCATTTGAAAGACAGTAAACTTTTTGTGAGCAGCATAAGCCAAAAATATCCTTATGGCTTCTAACCTAGCAACTGGTGCAAATGTTTCATCATAATCAATTCCCTCCTGTTGAGAATATCCTTTTGCAACCAGCCTTGCCTTATTTCTTGTAATTGTGCCATCACTATCAGTTTTGTTTCTGAATACCCACTTTGTACCAACAACAGATCTATTCTTTGGTCTTGGCACTAGGGTCCAGACTTTGTTTCTTTCAAATTCATTCAACTCTTCCTGCATTGCTTGCACCCAATCAGCATCTTGAAGAGCTTCTTCTACTTTCTTTGGCTCAGTCTGAGAGAGAAAAGAATTGTATAGACACTCATTTGAAGTACCTGTTCTAGTTCTGACACCTGCATCAGGATTTCCAATTATCAAATCAGGTGTATGTGATTTTGTCCACTTCCTTGCAGATGGAATGTTTTCTCTAGAACTGGATGCTCCCCCATGATCCATGCTATCTTTAATTTCATTTTCTGATGCTCCCCCTGAAACTATGCTCTCTGTGTTGGATTCTTCAGTATTTAGATTTTCAGCACTATTAGAACTTGGCTTATCAGAACTTGACGAATCAGAACTTGAAGAGCCAGATGCATGTTCTAATATTTCTTGAGATGTGGTAGAATCTTGAGTATGCTCCCCCTGTATAGGTGCATCTTCCTTTAACGTAGTCACCACAGTTTCAATAACATCAGAGTTTAATCCGTCAGAGTTTGTAGTATCAGGACTTAGACTGTCAGGTTTTTCAGTATCAGAATATGAGTCTTCATTTTCAAATCTCAGCTGATCATGATCAACGAAATCTTTAAGACCAGTGATCTTCTTGTCATCAAAAGAGACATTGATAGATTCCATGACCACTTTTGTTCTCAAATTATAGACTCTGAAGGCTATTGTGGAAAGTGGATATCCAACAAAGATTCCTTCATCAGCTTTTAGATCAAACTTTGATAGCTGTTCAGGATGAGTCTTGAGAACAAAACACTTGCATCCAAATACATGAAAATATTTCAGATTTGGCTTCTTTTTCTTCACCATCTCATATGGTGTTTTTCCATGCTTGTTAATGAGTGTTGCATTTTGAGTAAAACAAGCAGTCTGCACAGCTTCAGCCCAGAAATAGGTTGGAAGCTTTGCTTCTTCAAGCATTGTACGTGCAGCTTCAATGAGAGTTCTATTCTTCCTTTCAACAACTCCATTTTGCTGTGGAGTTCCAGGAGCAAAAAATTCCTGCTTTATTCCATGGCTTTTACAGAACTCTTCCATTATCAGATTCTTGAACTCAGTGCCATTATCACTCCTTAGAATTTTCACAGAATTTTTGACCATTTTATCCAGCTGTTTGACATGATCAATCAAGATAGATGCAGTTTTACTTTTTGTGTGTAAGAAATACACCCATGTGTATCTGGTGAACTCATCCACTATGACCAACGCATACTTCTTCTTTGCAATAGACATGACATTTACTGGACCAAATAGATCAACATGTATAAGATGATAAGGCTCAAGAATTGATGATTCAGTCTTGCTCTTGAATGAGGATTTTCTTTGTTTGGCTTTTTGACATGAATCACAAAGACCATCAGGAGCAAATACTGTGTTTGGCAATCCTCTCACAAGATCTTTCTTGACCAGTTCATTTATATTGTTAAAATTTAAATGAGAGAGTTTCTTATGCCAATTCTAGCTTTCTTCAATTGATGCTCTACTTAACAGACAGATTGCAGAGCCATCACCACTTGTTGAAAGCTTAGCTTCATAAATGTTACCACATCTATATCCTTTCAGAACAACTTTGCCTTTAGATTTACTCACAATTTCACAGTGTTCTTCAAAGAAATCAACATGATAACCTCTGTCACAGATTTGACTTATACTCAGAAGGTTGTGTTTAAGTCCTGAGACCAGAGCTACTTCTTTAATGATGACATTCCCAAGATTGATATTGCCATATCCCAATGTTTTTCCAATGTTGCCATCTCCATAAGAAACACTTGGGCCAGCTTTCTCCACAAAGTCTGATAGCAGGGCCTTATTTCCAGTCATATGACCTGAACATCCACTGTCCAGAACTACAATATTCTTCCTGTTGCCCTGCAATCATAAGGACCACTAATTATTAGTTTTAAGGACCCAGACTTGCTTGGATCCTTTGGTCTTATTAAGTTTGTTAACATTTGCAGCGGATTTAGCATCAGAGTTTATGTTAACATTTTTCTTATCAGAATTTACATTATCAGACTTTGAATCAGAATTTATACTAGAAGGAACAATGGAAACTTTCTTCAAAGAAGGTTTTATTTGATAATAATCATAGTACAGACTATGATATTCCTTACAAGTATAAATGGAATGCCATAAACTACCACAATGAAAACAAGGATTTTGTGGTTTGTATCTAACTGACTGACTCTTAACTCCTGATTTCGAAGGTAAGGAGTTAATATTCTTATTTTTCCTGCAAAAAGAAGCCAGATGGTTAGAACTTCCACAGTTATGACATGTTTTCCTAGGTGCATCAGGAACAGGTTTATAATCATTGCTTTTATTCATACCTTCCTTTCCATTCCTATTTTTCCTAGGTGATTTTACCTTGTTTGCATTCTTGACATCTTTCAGCTTATGCTTAAGCTGCTTCTTTGTCATTAAGCCTATGTTTACTTCAGCTGTCTTTTCCTGTTTTAGTTTGTCAGAAGTTAATTCCTCTTTAACTTCTGATTTCTCATTATCAGACTTTACAGTTACAAACTTAACAGGTTTTAACTTTGGCTTTTGCTTAACAACAGGCTTAATTTCTTCAGTTCCTTTATCATTCTTATTTTCTCCATAACCTAAGCCCTCTTTCCCATTTTCACTACTTAGCAAATTTTGAGTTGTTCTGCCAGAGTTAGTCCAAATCCTGATTATTTCTCTTTCCTTTTCTAACTCAGTTTTTAGAGATTCATTCATTTTTAGCACTTCATCCCTAACATAAAAAGCATCATCTCTATCCTTCTGAGTTTGATGGAATATGAATAATTCTTTTTCTAAGAAATCATTTCTTTTCTTATATGCAAGATTTTCAGAAGTTAATCTTTCACATGTTAAAGTTTGATCTCTATAGCTAACAAACATGGTTTTAAGATATCTTCTCAACTCATTAATATCATCAGTATGAAAAGCATAAGTAGTCTGAGGTACCTTTGTTTCAGCAGCTTCAGAACTGCTCTCAGCACTTTTTTTATCAGCATTTGCCATCAATGCATAGTTCTCCTCACTTTCAGAGTCTGAAGTGTCTGTCCAGCTTTTCTGCTTTGTGACAAGAGCCTTGCCTCTGTCACCCTTTACCTTCTTGCAGTCAGGAGATATGTGGCCTTTCTCACCACAGTTATAGCATTTAACATTGGTGTAATCTCCTCTGTCAGACTTTCCTCCTCTGCCTTCAGATCTTCTGAAATTCTTCTTATCAGAACTTATGCTTTTCCTGGAAACCTTCTTTCCCTTCCTGAACTTCCTGTATGCAATCTTTGTGATTCCTTTCACCATAAGAGCACACAGCTTCATCATCTCCTCATCAGCATCAGTCTCAGGCAAGCTTTCAGAATCTGAGTCATCATCACTCTCAGAACTTGATGACTCAGTATCAGACTATATGAAAAGAGCTTTACCCTTATCTTTCTTTGAGGAAGCTGCTTTGGGGAATTCTTCTTCAGCCTTAAGAGCAACTATCCTTGACTTTCCTCCTTTCCTCTTGCTTCTTTGTTCCATCTCCAGCTCGTGTGTCTTGAGCATTCCATAGATTTCGTCAAGAGTTGTTTCATCAAGATTGTAGTTGTCTCTTATTGTCGTTGCCTTCAAATCCCAACATTCAGGAAGAGCTAACAGGAACTTAAGGTTTGAATCTTCAAGATCATACTCTTTATCAACCAATGACAAATCATTCAAAAGTTTGACAAATCTATCATATAAATCATTCAATGACTCATTAGTCTTTGAGTCAAAGTGTTCATACTCTTGAGTGAGTATTGTCTTCCTGTTCTTCTTAATTATGTCAGTTCCCTGACATCTTGTTTCCAGAGCATCCCATATCTCCTTAGCAGTCTTGCAGTTGATTACCCTGTTTGACATTACATTATCAATGGCACTATGCAGTAAGTGCCGTACCTTAGCATCCTTAGCAATTGATGCTATGTCCTCAGCAGTATAATCACTCTTCTCCTTTGGTACGGTCATTGCTGCTTCACCTGCAACTACAACAGCGAGTTTGGTTGGTTTGTGAGGACCTTCCTTGATTCTATCCAGGTATTCTGGATCTGTTGCTTCCAGGAACATGGTCATCCTTACCTTCCATATGGGATATTCAGATGGTCTCAGTATGGGAACTCTGATGGTCTCATACCGACTCTGAATTTGTGTCTTTGGTGGTTCCTCAGTTGTGGTAGGCTTAGTTGGACTTTCTGTATCCGACATGATTGTGTTTGGATCTTTAACTGTATGTAAGTTAACAGATAGGCTCTGATACCAATTGTTAGGTCACACACACACACTGTAGAGGGGGTGAATACAGTGTATAGTACACTCAAATCGAACTTAAAGAACTTGAGTAACAGAAAACAAACTTTATTGAAACAATAAACTCTGTTACAATATGGAACTGTTACCTCTCAGTGATGAACAAATATCACGAGAGCTGCTAGGGTTATATATATTAATAACTTCGATAACGATAACACTTATAGTGTAAACCCTATGCCTGTGTTTATATATTACACAGTTACAAGATAATCGCTAATTGATATGGAATATAATTCTGCTTCCTAAAATATATCAATCAGATATCTTCTATTCCAAGTATTCCATTCTTCACGGAATTCCTTCTTCATGCATATTTCTTCTTATGTTTTATCTCTATCTTCTTTCCTTTAATCAGCTACTGTCCTTATCTGATCGTCCTTCAGCACTTAAGTTCTGATATCTATCTTCTGATGATTATCTCCTGATAATATAAGTACTGATATCCTTAAGTCCTGACTTTCAGTATAAGCACTGATCAACAGTTAAGTACTGATCTATCCTGTTCACACAAGATCTTAAAGCTAAACATAAGACATATTAGCCATGACATTATCAAATATATCTAACAAAAGGAAATCGAAAAAATGGGCCACTTGAAATTTTTCTCCATACCTCGTGTACTACCTCCTACGAGGATTATTCGGAAACCGAGTTCCATTCGTTTTAGCTCCGATTCACTTCCATACGACCCCAAATGGATGCGAAAGCAATTTCATAAATCCATAGGGATAAATTATGAAAAGAATTCCAAAAAACGGGCCGCCTCAATTTTTGCTCCATACCTCGTGTACTACCCCCTACGAAGATTATTCGGAAACCTAGTTTCATTTGTTTCAGTTCTGATTCATTTCCGGATGACCCCAAATGGACGCGGATGAAATTTCATAAATCCATAGGGACAAATTATAAAAATAAATCCAAAAAACGGGCCACCTCTATTTTTGCTCCATAACTCGTGTACTACCCCCTACGAGGATTATTCGGAAACCGAGTTCCATTCGTTTAAGCTCCGATTCACTTCCGGACGACCCCGAATGGACGCGAATACAATTTCATAAATTCATAGGGACAAATTATGAAAAGAATTCCAAAAAACGGGCCGCCTCAATTTTTGCTCCATACCTCGTGTACTACCCCCTACGAGGATTATTCGGAAACCGAGTTTCATTCGTTTGAGCTCCGATTCACTTCCGGACGACCCCGAATGGACGCGAATTCAATTTCATAAATCCATAGGGACAAATTATGAAAAGAAATCAAAAAACAGGCCGCCTCAATTTTTGCTCCATACCTCGTGTACCACCCCTTACGAAGATTATTCGGAAACCGAGTTCCATTCGTTTCAGCTCTGATTCACTTCCGGACGACCCCGAATGGACGCGGATGCAATTTCATAAATCCATAGGGACAAATTATGAAAAGAATCCAAAAAACGGGCCGCCTCAATTTTTTCTCCATACCTCGTGTACTACCCCCTACGAGGATTATTCGGAAACCGAGTTCCATTCGTTTCAGCTCCGATTCACTTTCGGACGACCCCGAATGGAGGCGAATGCAATTTCATAAATCCATAGGGACAAATTATGAAAAGAATTCCAAAAAACGGGCCGCCTCAATTTTTGCTCCATACCTCGTGTACTACCCCCTACGACGATTATTCGAAAACCGAGTTCCATTCGTTTCAGCTCCGATTCACTTCCGGACGACCCCGAATGGATGCGAAAGCAATTTCATAAATCCATAGGGACAAATTATGAAAAGAATTCCAAAAAACGGGCCGCCTCAATTTTTGCTCCATACCTCGTGTACTACCCCCTACGAAGATTATTCGGAAACCTAGTTTCATTTGTTTCAGTTCTGATTCATTTCCGGATGACCCCAAATGGACGCGGATGAAATTTCATAAATCCTTAGGGACAAATTATAAAAATAAATCCAAAAAACGGGCCACCTCTATTTTTGCTCCATAACTCGTGTACTACCCCCTACGAGGATTATTCGGAAACCGAGTTCCATTCGTTTAAGCTCCGATTCACTTCCGGACGACCCCGAATGGACGCGAATACAATTTCATAAATTCATAGGGACAAATTATGAAAAGAATTCCAAAAAATGGGCCGCCTCAATTTTTGCTCCATACCTCGTGTACTACCCCCTACGAGGATTATTCGGAAACCGAGTTTCATTCGTTTGAGCTCAGATTCACTTCCGGAAGACCCCGAATGGACGCGAATTCAATTTCATAAATCCATAGGGACAAATTATGAAAGGAAATCAAAAAACAGGCCGCCTCAATTTTTGCTCCATACCTCGTGTACCACCCCCTACAAAGATTATTCGAAAACCGAGTTCCATTCGTTTCAGCTCTGATTCACTTCGGGACGACCTCGAATAGACGCGGATGCAATTTCATAAATCCATAGGGACAAATTATGAAAAGAATCCAAAAAATGGGCCGCCTCAATTTTTTCTCCATACCTCATGTACTACCCCCTACGAGGATTATTCGGAAACCGAGTTCCATTCGTTTCAACTCCGATTCACTTTCGGACGACCCCGAATGGAGGCGAATGTTATTTCATAAATCCATAGGGACAAATTATGAAAAGAATTCCAAAAAACGGGCCGCCTCAATTTTTGCTCCATACCTCGTGTACTACCCCCTACGACGATTATTCGAAAACCGAGTTCCATTCGTTTCAGCTCCGATTCACTTCCGGACGACCCCGAATGGACGCGAATGCAATTTCATAAATCCATAGGGACAAATTATGAAAATAAATCCAAAAAATGGGCCACCTCAATTTTTGCTCCATACCTCGTGTACTACCCCTACGAGGATTATTCGGAAACCGAGTTCCATTCGTTTCAGCTCCGATTCACTTTCAGACGACCCCGAATGTAGGCGAATGCAATTTCATAAATCCATAGGGACAAATTATGAAAAGAATTCCAAAAAACAGGCCGCCTCAATTTTTGCTCCATACCTCGTGTACTACCCCCTACGACGATTATTCGGAAACCGAGTTCCATTCGTTTCAGCTCTGATTCACTTCTGGACGACCCCGACTGGACGCGAATGCAATTTCATAAATCCATAGGGACAAATTATGAAAATAAATCCAAAAAATGGGCCACCTCAATTTTTGCTCCATACCTCGTGTACTACCCCCTACGAAGATTATTCGGAAACCGAGTTCCATTCGTTTAAGCTCCGATTCACTTCCGGACGACCCCGAATGGACACGAATGCAATTTCATAAATCCATAGGGACAAATTATGAAAAGAATTCCAAAAAACGGGCCGCCTCAATTTTTGCTCCATACCTTGTGTACTACCCCCTGCGAAGATTATTCAGAAACGTAGTTTCATTCGTTTCAGTTCCGATTCATTTCCGGATGACCCCAAATGGACGCGGATGAAATTTCATAAATCCATAGGGACAAATTATGAAAATAAATCCAAAAAACGGGCAACCTCTATTTTCGCTCCATACCTCGTGTACTACCCCCTACGAGGATTATTCGGAAACCGATTTCCATTCGTTTAAGCTCCGATTCACTTCCGGACGACCCCGAATGGACGCGAATGCAATTTCATAAATTCATAGGGACAAATTATGAAAATAATTCCAAAAAACGGGCCGCCTCAATTTTTGCTCGATACCTCGTGTACTACCCCTACGAGGATTATTCGGAAACCGAGTTTCATTCGTTTGAGCTCAGATTCACTTCCGGAAGACCCCGAATGGACGCGAATTCATTTCATAAATCCATAGGGACAAATTATTAAAGGAAATCAAAAACAGGCCGCCTCAATTTTGCTCCATACCTCGTGTACCACCCCCTACAAAGATTATTCGAAAACCGAGTTCCATTCGTTTCAGCTCTGATTCACTTCCGGACAACCCCGAATAGACGCGGATGCAATTTCATAAATCCATAGGGACAAATTATGAAAAGAATCCAAAAAATGGGCCGCCTCAATTTTTTCTCCATACCTCGTGTACTACCCCCTACGAGGATTATTCGGAAACCGAGTTCCATTCGTTTCAACTCCGATTCACTTTCGGACGACCCCGAATGGAGGCGAATGTTATTTCATAAATCCATAGGGACAAATTATGAAAAGAATTCCAAAAAACGGGCCGCCTCAATTTTTGCTCCATACCTCGTGTACTACCCCCTACGACGATTATTCGAAAACCGAGTTCCATTCGTTTCAGCTCCGATTCACTTCCGGACGACCCCGAATGGACGCGAATGCAATTTCATAAATCCATAGGGACAAATTATGAAATAAATCCAAAAAATGGGCCACCTCAATTTTTGCTCCATACCTCGTGTACTACCCCTACGAGGATTATTCGGAAACCGAGTTCCATTCGTTTCAGCTCCGATTCACTTTCAGACGACCCCGAATGGAGGCGAATGCAATTTCATAAATCCATAGGGACAAATTATGAAAAGAATTCCAAAAAACGGGCCGCCTCAATTTTTGCTCCATACCTCGTGTACTACCCCCTACGACGATTATTCGGAAACCGAGTTCCATTCGTTTCAGCTCTGAATCACTTCTGGACGACCCCGACTGGACGCGAATGCAATTTCATAAATCCATAGGGACAAATTATGAAAATAAATCCAAAAAATGGGCCACCTCAATTTTTGCTCCATACCTCGTGTACTACCCCCTGCGAAGATTATTCGGAAACCGAGTTCCATTCGTTTAAGCTCCGATTCACTTCCGGACGACCCCGAATGGACACGAATGTAATTTCATAAATCCATAGGGACAAATTATGAAAAGAATTCCAAAAAACGGGCCGCCTCAATTTTTGCTCCATACCTCGTGTACTACCCCCTACGAAGATTATTCAGAAACCTAGTTTCATTCGTTTCAGTTCCGATTAATTTCCGGATGACCCCAAATGGACGCTGATGAAATTTCATAAATCCATAGGGACAAATTATAAAAATAAATCCAAAAAACGGGCCACCTCTATTTTCGCTCCATACCTCGTGTACTACCCCCTACGAGGATTATTCGGAAACCGATTTCCATTCGTTTAAAGCTCCGATTCACTTCCGGACGACCCCGAATGGACGCGAATGCAATTTCATAAATTCATAGGGACAAATTATGAAAGAAATTCCAAAAAAAGGGCCGCCTCAATTTTCCGCTCGATGCCTCGTGTACTACCCCTACGAGGATTATTCGGAAACCGAGTTTCATTCGTTTGAGCTCCGATTCACTTCCGGAAGACCCCCGAATGGACGCGAATTCAATTTCATAAATCCATAGGGACAAATTATGAAAGGAAATCAAAAAAACAGGCCGCCTCAATTTTTGCTCCATACCTCGTGTACCACCCCCTACAAAGATTATTCGAAAACCGAGTTCCATTCGTTTCAGCTCTGATTCCTTCCGGACGACCCCGAATGGACGCGGATGTAATTTCATAAATCCATAGGGACAAAATTATGAAAAGAATCCAAAAAATGGGCCCGCCTCAATTTTTTCCATCCATACCTCGTGTACTACACCCCTACGAGGATTATTCGGAAACCGAGTTCCATTCGTTTCAACTCCGATTCACTTTCGGACGACCCCGAATGGAGGCGAAGGTTATTTCATAAATCCATAGGGACAAATTATGAAAGAATTCCAAAAAACGGGCCACCTCAATTTTTGCTCCATACCTCGTGTACTATACCCCCCTAACGACGATTATTCGAAAACCGAGTTCCATTCGTTCAGCTCCGATTCACTTCCGGACGACCCCGAATGGACGCGAATGCAATTTCATAAATCCATAGGACAAATTATGAAAAAATCCAAAAAACGGGCCCCTCAATTTTTGCTCCATACCTCGTGTACTACCCCCACGGATTATTCGGAAACCGAGTTCCATTCGTTTCAGCTCCGATTCACTTCCGGACGACCCCGAATGGACGCGAATGCAATTTCATAAATCCATAGGGACAAATTATGAAAAGAATCCAAAAAACGGGCCGCCTCAATTTTTGCTCCATACCTCGTGTACTACCCCCTACGAGATTATTCGGAAACCGAGTTCCATTCGTTTCAGCTCCGATTCACTTCCGGACGACCCCGAATGGACGCGAATGCAATTTCATAAATCCATAGGGACAAATTATGAAAAAATCCAAAAATGGGCCACCTCAATTTTTGCTCCATACCGTGTACTACCCCCTACGAAGATTATTCGGAAACCGAGTTCGATTCGTTTAAGCTCCGATTCACTTCCGACGACCCCGAATGGACACGAATGTAATTTCATAAATCCATAGGGACAAATTAGGAAATAATTCCAAAAAACGGGCCGCCTCAATTTTTGCTCCATACCTCGTGTACTACCCCCTACGAAGATTATTCAGAAACCTAGTTTCATTCGTTCAGTTCCGATTCATTCCGGATGACCCAAATGGACGCGGATTAAATTTCATAAATCCATAGGGACAAATTATAAAAATAAATCCAAAAAAACGGGCCACCTCTATTTTCGCTCCATACCTCGTGTACTACCCCCTACGAGGATTATTCGGAAACCGATTTCCATTCGTTTAAGCTCCGATTCACTTCCGACGACCCCGAATGGACCGAATGTAATTTCATAAATTCATAGGGACAAATTAATGAAAAGAATTCCAAAAAAAGGGCCGCCTCAATTTCGCTCGATGCTCGTGTACTACCCCTACGAGGATTATTCGGAAACCGAGTTTCATTCGTTTGAGCTCCGATTCACTTCCGGAAGACCCCAAATGGACGCGAATTCAATTTCATAAATCCATAGGGACAATTATGAAAGGAAATCAAAAAACAGGCCGCCTCAATTTTTGCTCCATACCTCGTGTACTACCCCCTACGAGATTATTCGAAACCGAGTTCCATTCGTTTCAGCTCCGATTCACTTCCGGACGACCCCGAATGGACGCGATGCAATTTCATAAATCCATAGGGACAAATTATGAAAAGAATCCAAAAAATGGGCCGCCTCAATTTTTTCCTCCATACCTCGGTACTACCCACCCTACGAGGATTATTTGGAAACCGAGTTCCATTCGTTTCAACTCCGATTCACTTTCGACGACCCCGAATGGAGGCGAAAATGTAATTTCATAAATCCATAGGGACAAATTATGAAAAGAATCCAAAAACGGGCCGCCTCAATTTTTGCTCCATACCTCGTGTACTACCCCCTACGAGATTATTCGAAACCGAGTTCCATTCGTTTCAGCTCCGATTCACTTCCGGACGACCCCGAATGGACGCGAATGCAATTTCATAAATCCATAGGGACAAATTATGAAAAAATCCAAAAAATGGGCCACCTCAATTTTTGCTCCATACCTCGTGTACTACCCCTACGAGGATTATTCGGAAACCGAGTTCCATTCGTTTCAGCTCTGATTCACTTCCGGACGACCCCGAATGGACGCGATGCAATTTCATAAATCCATAGGGACAAATTAGAAAGAAATCCAAAAAATGGGCCGCCTCAATTTTTTCTCCATACCTCGTGTACTACCCCCTACGAGGATTATTCGGAAACCGAGTTCCATTCGTTTCAGCTCCGATTCACTTCCGGACGACCCCGAATGGAGCGAATAATTTCATAAATCCATAGGGACAAATTATGAAAAGAATCCAAAAAACGGGCCGCCTCAATTTTTGCTCCATACCTCGTGTACTACCCCCTACGAATTATTCGGAAACCGAGTTCCATTCGTTTCAGCTCCGATTCACTTCCGGACGACCCCGAATGGACGCGAATGCAATTTCATAAATCCATAGGGACAAATTATGAAAAAATCCAAAAAATGGGCCACCTCAATTTTTGCTCCATACCTCGTGTACTACCCCCTACGAGGATTATTCGGAAACCGAGTTCCATTCGTTTAGCTCCGATTCACTTCCGGACGACCCCGAATGGACGCGAATGCAATTTCATAAATCCATAGGGACAAATTATGAAAAAAATCCAAAAAATGGGCCGCCTCAATTTTTGCTCCATACCTCGTGTACTACCCCCTACGAGGATTATTCGGAAACCGAGTTCCATTCGTTTCAGCTCCGATTCACTTCCGGACGACCCCGAATGGACGCGAATGCAATTTCATAAATCCATAGGGACAAATTATGAAAAGAAATCCAAAAAACGGGCCCCAATTTTTGCTCCATACCTCGTGTACTACCCCTACGAGGATTATTCGGAAACCGAGTTCCATTCGTTTCAGCTCCGATTCACTTCGGACGACCCCAATGGACGCGATGCAATTTCATAATCCATAGGGACAAATTATGAAAGAAATCCAAAAAACGGGCCACCTTTTTTCTCCATACCTCGTGTACTACCCCTACGAGGATTATTCGGAAACCGAGTTCCATTCGTTTCAGCTCCGATTCACTTCCACGACCCCGAATGGATGCGAATGCAATTTCATAAATCATAGGGACAAATTATGAAAAGAATCCAAAAAACGGGCCGCCTCAATTTTTGCTCCATACCTCGTGTACTACCCCTACGAGGATTATTCGGAAACCGAGTTCCATTCGTTTGCTCCGATTCACTTCCGGACGACCCCGAATGGACGCGAATGCAATTTCATAAATCCATAGGGACAAATTATGAAAAGAAATCCAAAAACGGGCCGCCTCAATTTTTGCTCCATACCTCGTGTACTACCCCCTACGAGATTATTCGGAAACCGAGTTCCATTCGTTTCAGCTCCGATTCACTTCCGGACGACCCCAATGGACGCGAATGCAATTTCATAAATCCATAGGGACAAATTATGAAAAAATCCAAAAAATGGGCCACCTCAATTTTTGCTCCATACCTCGTGTACTACCCCTACGAGGATTATTCGGAAACCGAGTTCCATTCGTTTAGCTCCGATTCACTTCCGGACGACCCCGAATGGACGCGAATGCAATTTCATAAATCCATAGGGACAAATTATGAAAAGAATCCAAAAAACGGGCCGCCTCAATTTTTGCTCCATACCTCGTGTACTACCCCTACGAGGATTATTCGGAAACCGAGTTCCATTCGTTTCAGCTCCGATTCACTTCCGGACGACCCCGAATGGACGCGAATGCAATTTCATAAATCCATAGGGACAAATTATGAAAAGAAATCCAAAAAACGGCCGCCTCAATTTTTGCTCCATACCTCGTGTACTACCCCCTACGAATTATTCGAAACCGAGTTCCATTCGTTTCAGCTCCGATTCACTTCCGGACGACCCCGAATGGACGAATGCAATTTCATAAATCCATAGGGACAAATTATGAAAAGAATCCAAAAAACGGGCCGCCTCAATTTTTTCCATACCTCGTGTACTACCCCCTACGAGGATTATTCGGAAACCGAGTTCCATTCGTTTCAGCTCCGATTCACTTCCGGACGACCCCGAATGGAGCGAATGCAATTTCATAAATCCATAGGGACAAATTATGAAAAGAATTCCAAAAAACGGGCCCCTCAATTTTTGCTCCATACCTCGTGTACTACCCCACGATTATTCGAAACCGAGTTCCATTCGTTTCAGCTCCGATTCACTTCCGGACGACCCCGAATGGAGCGAATGCAATTTCATAAATCCATAGGGACAAATTATGAAAAAATCCAAAAAACGGGCCACCTCAATTTTTGCTCCATACCTCGTGTACTACCCCCTACGAGGATTATTCGGAAACCGAGTTCCATTCGTTTCAGCTCCGATTCACTTCCGGACGACCCCGAATGGAGCGAATGCAATTTCATAAATCCATAGGGACAAATTATGAAAAGAATCCAAAAAATGGGCCGCCTCAATTTTTGCTCCATACCTCGTGTACTACCCCTACTACGAGATTATTCGGAAACCGAGTTCCATTCGTTTCAGCTCCGATTCACTTCTGGACGACCCCGAATGGACGCGAATGCAATTTCATAAATCCATAGGGACAAATTATGAAAAAATCCAAAAAGGGCCACCTCAATTTTTTGCTCCATACCTCGTGACTACCCCCTACGAGGATTATTCGGAAACCGAGTTCCATTCGTTTGCTCCGATTCACTTCCACGACCCCGAATGGATGCGAAAGCAATTTCATAAATCCATAGGACAAATTTGAAAAGAATCCAAAAAACGGGCCGCCTCAATTTTTGCTCCATACCTCGTGTACTACCCCCTACGAGATTATTCGGAAACCGAGTTCCATTCGTTTCAGTCCGATTCACTTCCGGACGACCCCAATGGACCGAATGCAATTTCATAAATCCATAGGGACAAATTATGAAAAAATCCAAAAAAGGGCCCCTCATTTTTGCTCCATACCTCGTGTACTACCCCCTACGAGGATTATTCGGAAACCGAGTTCCATTCGTTTCAGCTCCGATTCACTTCCGGACGACCCCGAATGGACGCGAATGCAATTTCATAAATCATAGGGACAAATTATGAAAAGAATTCCAAAAAACGGGCCGCCTCAATTTTTGCTCCATACCTCGTGTACTACCCCTACGAGGATTATTCGGAAACCGAGTTCCATTCGTTTAGCTCCGATTCACTTCCGGACGACCCCGAATGGACGCGAATGCAATTTCATAAATCCATAGGGACAAATTATGAAAAGAATCCAAAAAACGGCCGCCTCAATTTTTGCTCCATACCTCGTGTACTACCCCTACGAGATTATTCGGAAACCGAGTTCCATTCGTTTCATCAGCTTGATCACTTCCGGACGACCCCGAATGGACGCGATGCAATTTCATAAATCCATAGGGACAAATTATGAAAAGAATCCAAAAAGGGCCGCCTCAATTTTTTCCATACCTCGTGTACTACCCCCTACGAGGATTATTCGAAACCGAGTTCCATTCGTTTCAGCTCCGATTCACTTCCGGACGACCCCGAATGGACGCGAATGCAATTTCATAAATCCATAGGGACAAATTATGAAAAGAATCCAAAAAACGGGCCCCTCAATTTTTGCTCCATACCTCGTGTACTACCCCTCTACGAGATTATTCGAAACCGAGTTCCATTCGTTTCAGCTCCGATTCACTTCCGGACGACCCCGAATGGACGCGAATGCAATTTCATAAATCCATAGGGACAAATTATGAAAATAAATCCAAAAAGGGCCGCCTCAATTTTTGCTCCATACCTCGTGTACTACCCCTACGAGGATTATTCGGAAACCGAGTTCCATTCGTTTCAGCTCCGATTCACTTCCGGACGACGACCCGAATGGACGCGGATGCAATTTCATAAATCCATAGGGACAAATTAGAAAAGAAATCCAAAAAATGGGCCGCCTCAATTTTTTCTCCATACCTCGTGTACTACCCCCTACGAGGATTATTCGGAAACCGAGTTCCATTCGTTTCAGCTCCGATTCACTTCGGACGACCCCGAATGGACGCGAATGCAATTCATAAATCCATAGGGACAAAGTAATGAAAAGAAATTGGAAAAAACGTGGCCGCCCGTCAATTTTTGCGCGGCATACTCAGTGTAATACCCCCTAACTGGGAAATTATTCCGTAACCTGAGTTTCATTTCGTTTCAGCTTCCGATTCACTTCCGAGACGAACCCAGCAATGGACGCGAATTGCAATTTCATAAATCATAGGGACAATTATGAAAAGAAATCGAAAAATCGGGCCAGCCCTCAATTTTTGCTCCAGCACCTCGTGTACTATACCCCCCTACGAGGATAATTTCGGGAAACCGAGTTCTATTCGTTTAAGCTCCGAGCTTGGATCATCGTCCGGACGACCCCGAATGGACGCAATAGCAATTTCATAAATCCATAGGGACAATTATGAAAAGAAATTGAAAAAACGACGTGCCAGCCTCAATTTTTGCTCACAGACCTCGTGTATACCCCCTACTAGGAATTATTCGGGAAACCGAGTTCCATTCGTTCAACGATTAGCCCCGAGTTCACTCTGCCGGACGAACCCCGAATGGACGCGAGTGCAATTTCATAATCCATAGGGACAAATTATGAAAAGAAATCCAAAAAACGGCCGCCTCAATTTTTGCTCCATACCTCGTGTACTACCCCCTACAGGATTATTCGGAAACCGAGTTCCATTCGTTTAGCTCCGATTCACTTCCGACGACCCCGAATGGACGCGAATGCAATTTCATAAATCCATAGGGACAAATTATGAAAAAATCCAAAAAATGGGCCGCCTCAATTTTTGCTCCATACCTCGTGTACTACCCCTACGAGGATTATTCGGAAACCGAGTTCCATTCGTTTGCTCCGATTCACTTCCGGACGACCCCGAATGGACGCGAATGCAATTTCATAAATCCATAGGGACAAATTATGAAAGAAATCCAAAAACGCCGCCTCAATTTTTGCTCCATACCTCGTGTACTACCCCCTACGAGGATTATTCGGAAACCGAGTTCCATTCGTTTCAGCTCCGATTCACTTCCGGACGACCCCGAATGGACGCGAATGCAATTTCATAAATCCATAGGGACAAATTATGAAAAGAATCCAAAAAAGGGCCGCCTCAATTTTTCTCCATACCTCGTGTACTACCCCCTACGAGGATTATTCGGAAACCGAGTTCCATTCGTTTCAGCTCCGATTCACTTCGGACGACCCCGAATGGACGCGAATGCAATTTCATAAATCCATAGGGACAATTATGAAAAGAATCCAAAAACGGGCCCTCAATTTTTGCTCCATACCTCGTGTACTACCCCCTACGATTATTCGAAACCGAGTTCCATTCGTTTCAGCTCCGATTCACTTCCGGACGACCCCGAATGGACGCAATGCAATTTCATAAATCCATAGGGACAAATTATGAAAAAATCCAAAAATGGCCGCCTCAATTTTTGCTCCATACCTCGTGTACTACCCCCTTACGAGGATTATTCGGAAACCGAGTTCCATTCGTTTCAGCTCCGATTCACTTCCGGACGACCCCGAATGGACGCGATGCAATTTCATAAATCCATAGGGACAAATTATGAAAAAAATCCAAAAATGGGCCGCCTCAATTTTTGCTCCATACCTCGTGTACTACCCCCTACGAGGATTATTCGGAAACCGAGTTCCATTCGTTTCAGCTCCGATTCACTTCCGGACGACCCCGAATGGACGCGAATGCAATTTCATAAATCCATAGGGACAAATTATGAAAAAAATCCAAAAAACGGGCCGCCTCAATTTTTGCTCCATACCTCGTGTACTACCCCTACGAGGATTATTCGAAACCGAGTTCCATTCGTTTCAGCTCCGATTCACTTCCGACGACCCCGAATGGACGCGAATGCAATTTCATAAATCCATAGGGACAATTATGAAAAAATCCAAAAAAAGGGCCACCTCAATTTTTGCTCCATACCTCGTGTACTACCCCTACGAGATTATTCGGAAACCGAGTTCCATTCGTTTCAGCTCCGATTCACTTCCGGACGACCCCGAATGGACGCGAATGCAATTTCATAAATCCATAGGGACAAATTAGAAAAGAATCCAAAAACGGGCCGCCTCAATTTTTTCTCCATACCTCGTGTACTACCCCCTACGAGGATTATTCGGAAACCGAGTTCCATTCGTTTCAGCTCCGATTCACTTCCGGACGACCCCGAATGGACGGATGCAATTTCATAAATCCATAGGGACAAATTATGAAAAGAATCCAAAAAACGGGCAGCCTCAATTTTTGCTCCATACCTCGTGTACTACCCCCTACGACGATTATTCGAAAACCGAGTTCCATTCGTTTCAGCTCCGATTCACTTCCGGACGACCCCGAATGGACGCGAATGCAATTTCATAAATCCATAGGGACAAATTATGAAAAAATCCAAAACGGGCCCCTCAATTTTTGCTCCATACCTCGTGTCTACCCCTACGAGATTATTCAAACCGAGTTCCATTCGTTTTAGCTCCGATTCACTTCCGTACGACCCCGAATGGACGCGAAAGCAATTTCATAAATCCATAGGGACAAATTATGAAAAGATCCAAAAAACGGGCCCCTCAATTTTTGCTCCATACCTCGTGTACTAGTACTACCCCTACGAAGATTATGCGAAACCGAGTTCCATTCGTTTCAGTTCCGATTCACTTCCCGGATGACCCAAATGGACGCGGATGCAATTTCATAAATCCATAGGGACAAATTATGAAAAATCCAAAAAACGGGCCACCTCTTTTTTTGCTCCATACCTCGTGTACTACCTCCTACGAGGATTATTCGGAACGAGTTCCATTCGTTTAGCTCCGATTCACTTCCGACGACCCCGAATGGACGCGAATGCAATTTCATAAATCCAATAGGGACAAATTATGAAAAGAATTCCAAAAATGGGCCGCCTCAATTTTTGCTCCATACCTCGTGTTACTACCCCTACGAGATTATTCAAACCGAGTTTCATTCGTTTGGCTCTCCGATTCACTTCCGGAGACCCCGAATGGACGCGATTCAATTTCATAAATCCATAGGGACAAATTATGAAAAGAAATCCAAAAAACACCGCCACAATTTTTTTGCTCCATACCTCGTGTACCACCTCCTACGAGATTATTCGGAAACCGAGTTCCATTCGTTTCGCTCTGATTCACTACTTCCAGACGACCCGAATGGACGCGATGCAATTTCATAAATCCATAGGGACAAATTATGAAAAGAATCCAAAAAATGGGCCGCCTCAATTTTTTCCCTCCATACCTCGTGTACTACTACCCCCTACGAGGATTATTCGGAAACCGAGTTCCATTCGTTTCAGCTCCAGTTCACTTCCGGACGACCCCGAATGGAGCGAAGTAATTTCATAAATCCATAGGGACAAATTATGAAAGATTCCAAATACGGGCTGCCTCAATTTGCTCCATACCTCGTGTACTACCCCCTACGAGATTATTCGGAAACCGAGTTCCATTCGTTTCAGCTCTGATTCACTTCCGGACGACCCCGAATGGACGCAAATGCAATTTCATAAATCCATAGGACAATTATGAAAAGAATCCAAAAATGGGCCGCCTCAATTTTTTGCTCCATACCTCGTGTACTACCCCCTACGAGGATTATTTCGAAACCGAGTTCCATTCGTTTCAGCTCCGATTCACTTCCGACGACCCCGAATGGACGCGAATGCAATTTCATAATCCATAGGGACAAATTATGAAAAGAATCCAAAAATGGCCGCCTCAATTTTTTGCTCCATACCTCGTGTACTACCCCTACGAGATTATTCGAAACCGAGTTCCATTCGTTTCAGCTCCATTCACTTCGGACGACCCCGAATGGACGCGAATGCAATTTCATAAATCCATAGGGATAAATTATGAAAAGAAATCCAAAAAACGGCCGCACCTCAATTTTTGCTCCATACCTCGTGTACTACCCCTACGAGAATTATTCGAAACCGAGTTCCATTCGTTTCAGCTCCGATTCACTTCTCGGACGACCCCGAATGGACGCGAATGCAATTTCATAAATCCATTGGACAAATTATGAAAATAATCCAAAAAATGGGCCGCCTCAATTTTTGCTCCATACCTCGTGTACTACCCCTACGAGGATTATTCGGAAACCGAGTTCCATTCGTTAATCTCCGATTCACTTCCGGACGACCCCCGAATGGACCGAATGCAATTTCATAATCCATAGGGACAAATTATGAAAATTCCAAAAACGGGCCGCCTCAATTTTTGCTCCATACCTCGTGTCTACCCCCTACGAGGATTATTCGAAACGAGTTCCATTCGTTCAGCTCCGATTCACTTCCGGACGACCCCAAATGGACGCGATGCAATTCATAAATCCATAGGGACCAATATATGAAAAGAAATCAAAAAACGGCGCCTCAATTTTGGCTCCATACTCTCGTGTAACCTACCCCTAC